>NW_005367809.1:1387858-1403899 GCF_000412655.1 Myotis brandtii | reverse complement strand
GCACAAATTTTTGTGCACCGGGCCTCTAGTATATATATAAAAGCCTAAGAGACCAGCCAACCGGCCAATCAGCACTGACCACCAGGGGGCAGACGCTCAATGCAGGAGCTGCCGAGTGACAGTACTCCAGGACCCCTCGGGGGATGTTGGACTGCCAGGTTGGCCCGATCCCTGCAGTCCAGGCTGAGGGACCCCACTGGTGGACGAATCCATGCACTGGGTCTCTAGTATAAATTATAAATAGTGAGAGGGATATTTAAAAATATTTGTTTAAAATTAAAAATCAAAGAAATGCATGTGCAGCAAGAGGATTTTAAGTGGGCCTAGCTGGTGTGGCTCAGTGGTTGAGTGTCAGCCTATGAATCAGGCGGTCATCGTTTGATTCCCAGTCAGGGCACTTGCCCAGGTTGTGGACTTGACCCCACTGGGGGGGTGCGCAGGAGACAGTCAATCAATGATTCTTTCTTATCATTGATCTTTCTATCTCCTTTGCCCTTCCTCTCTGAAATCAATTTAAAAAAAGAAAAAATTAAGTATAATCACTGGGTACTGGCCAGTGTGGTTCAGTTGGTTGGAGTGTCATCTCTTGCACCAAAAAGTACCAGTTCAATTCCTGGTTTGATCCCTGTCTTTCTCTCATATATTAAAAACATAATATGCTAATTAGACCAGACAGCCTTCTGGACAACCTTCTGGACGAAGCTGGGGCTGCGAGGGAACCCTGGGTCCTGGGTGCCTGCCAGCAGCCAGAGGGAAGTCTGTGTCCCAGGTGCTGGAGGGAAGCCCAGGTCCCGGTTGCCAGAGGGAAACCGGTGCCGGCAACTGGGGGAAGGAAGGCCTACTCTTGCAGAATTTCATACATCGGGCCTCTAGTATATATATATGTATATAGTAACTGCTTATTTAAAAACCTTTACGTAGTATCACTATGGTGTCTGGATTTGCTCAACTTGTCTACCTAAAATTCTGTTTCCTCTAATTTCTATGTGAAATAAGTCAGACAGATAAAGAAAAAGACTGCATGTTTTCACTAACAAAGCTAAGTGAAACAAGAATAGACTCCTAGAAACAAAGAAAAAGTAGAAACAAAGAACAAAGTGGTGATTGCCAGAGGGTAAGAGGATGGAGGGATAAGTTAAAAGATGAAGGGGGATATTGTCAGTAATCCTATATAATAAAAGCTTAATATGCAAATCGACTGAACGGCAGAACAACCAATGTAATGACTGGTCGCTATGATGTGCACTGATCATCACGGGCAGACACTCAATCAGGAGCTGGCCACAACCCACAGGCCCGAGGCCAGCCAAGGCGGGTGCCAATGGGGGTCCTCCCCAATCACCCCACCAGTCGCCCCACAGAGGGTGGCGAAGGGTGGGGCTGGTGAGCGGGAGGTGCCAGTCCTGCCAAGGCGGGTACCAGCGGGGGGCCCCCCATAGCCCCACTGGTCACCCCACAGATCAGCCCTGATCACAAGCCAGGCCTAGGGACCCTACCCATGCATGAATTTCGTGCATCGGGCCTCTAGTAGTGTGGTAACTTTACATGGTGACAGATGTTTCCTAGACTTTGTGTGGTGTTCACATTGGAAAATGTATAAATGTTGCATAACTTTTTTACACCTGAAAATAATATAATATTATGCCAACTATACTTTAATAAAAAATAAATACAATAAATGTTACCCATTCATTACATCTTACCCATTCATTAAGGTTGTAAAGTCTATTTTAAATTCAAATTAGAATGAAAATATACCTTTTTTTAGTGATTTCTCCTACACAAAGCTACTAAAGTATTAGTGTTATTTATTTAACTTGTAATAATTAAAATAAATATAAATTATTGCTTTGTGTGATTATAGCTTATTTTATCAACTAAATTACTTTAGTATGAATAACTTTTACATCTGTATTTATATTACATTAAAAATATATATGTATATAATTTTTATTATTTTTGTTCTCCATAATGAAAATCACAAAAATTGACATTACCTATATGAAAGTGACTTAACGCATTATATAAAAGACAATAAATGATAGCTGCCACTTAATTAACCCACATGATAGAACATTTTTATTAGTTTTGTAGTTTTTAATTGCCAAATAAAAATATGTAATTTTAGTTGTCTCTATGGAATGGAAAGAACAAGAAAATTATTACTTGAAATGAGTTAGATATAATTAGAATGTTGCTAATTATATTCCATTTTAATGGCTACCAATCAAAGATCCACTATAGCTCAGTAAGTTCATGTGGAAGGTTAATGGGTAGAGAAATTAACTCGATTTATTTCCTATTTCAAACTGAAAAGTCACAGGAAACTTTTTCTCCTCTGTTGATTGAGGAGTGAATGCTTCAGTAACAATTGTCATAGCATATTAATGATACAATGAATTGAGAACAGTTTATTTTATCTCAAAATTGCAGCTAGAAATTTCTCTTGTTTAACAATTATAATTATATATTAAAATAAAATAATTCTAATTTTATTAATTTAGCATTGTATTGAAACAGAGTACTTCAGTTGTCTTAAAGAGATATGTGTCTAACATGTTGTGTACTTCCTCAATGAAAAAAGACCCACATTCACCTCAGATCAAATTATTTATCCTTATTTCCCATATCCTAATGCTATCCATAAATGCTTAGACAAGTCTATATGCTTTTAAAAAAACTGAGATTTTTCTCTCCCAAATTATTGTTCAGGAAAGATCTTCCTCTTTGGTTAAATTTATTGATAAGTATTTTTTGTTTTGTTTTTGATGCTACTATAAATGGGAATGTTTTCATTATTTCTGTTTTACATAGTTTCTTTTAGTGTATAGAAATATGATTTTTTTAAACATATTTTATTGATTTTTTACAGAGAGGATAGAGAGTTAGAAACATCGATCAGCTGCCTCCTGCACACCTCCCACTGGGAATGTGCCCGCAACCAAGGTACATGCCCTTGACCGTAATTGAACCTGGGACCTTTCAGTCTGCAGGCCGATGCTCCATCCACTGAGCCAAACTGGTTAGGGCTAGAAAGATGATTTTTTTGTAAGTTTATTATTTTATTTCCACCCTACCTCCCCACCTCCTCCCCTTAGGCAACAATCAACTTGCTCTATGGGTCTGTTTTTGTTTTGTTTTGTTTCTTCATGTTTTGGTTTGTTTTTGTTTTTGTAGATTCTACATACAATGTAAGTGAACTTGTAAGTATGATATCTTGTCTTTGTCTGCCTTATATCCCTTAGCACAATAACCCCTAGGCCCTGGGGAGCTCTCTTGTCACAGTGGCATGCTGGCCTTCCAACCGTCAAAGTGTGGCTGCTTCTCTTCCTCTTCTCATGCAATCCTTCTTAGTTTCTGTTGTCCAGGAGGTTGCTTCAGCCTCACCCCTGGATTTTGGGATTTTCTCAGTGTTCTTTTTTTGTGTGTGTCTATGGATAGTTGCTAGTACATGTTCTACTGAGAGGGACTAAAGCTGGAAGCAACCTGTGTTGCCCTCTTAATGACATCACTCCCCTGCAACATACTAATACTAATGTAGTTGAAGTCCTACCATTTCTGATTCAGAGAGTGTCAATGAATACCAACTATAGTTATTCACACTGAATTACAAGAAACATCTATTTAGGTGTGGTGGATAAATATCATTTTACATGAAGGAAATGAGAAGAAACATTTAGAAAGAAATCAGAAAAACTAAGAAACAGTGGTGCAGTATAAGCCAAAGAAAACATTGTGCATAATAAAGGAGCCATGAGAATAATGAAGGAGTAATAGGGCTGTGTGTTAAAGAGATCTCGGGGAAGATGAGCAGTAATTGGAAGTATGTACTGGATTAACATGGGATAGCTCCTGAGTCTGCAAATGGTAGGTGTACACACTTTGTGTATCAGCAAAAGTTATATTATATTAAGTCAAAATATGATACAGTACTTTAGTAAAAGAAAAATAAATCAGTTTTGGATGTACTAAACACATAGTAGTTGATACTGCAGGGACTTTGAAGAATGTGCTCTATCCACTGAGCCAAACCAGTTAGGGCATAATATAAATTTCTAAAGCAGTGAAAATACACAACCAAAAGAATCCATCAAATACTATTTGAAAATATATAGTTTTAATGCTTGGAGTCCACCATGTTGATGAGAAAACCAGAGGTAAAAATCAGAGTGTGGTATGGATTGGCAGTCAAATATTTTATATTCTTGAGGGTGTCTTTTATGCCTAGAAAAATATTTTTGTCTTATATTATTTTGAAATACAAAATATGCACAAGTAATTTTTTACACACGCACAAAATAGTAATTTCAGAGCTTCTTATCACTAATCTAAATCTGACCAGATTCAAAGGATACTCCTCACTTAGGAAAATAATTAATAATGCCCTGAGTCAAGCAAGGATTAGCTTCTATCCTGATACATTGAGGTTACAAATCACTGAGTGGAAAGAGTTCTGCATGAAATGGGGATCTCTTTTCATACTCATGACAATGATGGTACACACTGAATCACTGAGTCCAATTTAAAATAGTTATAGCAAGGCCCTAGCTAGTGTGGCTCAGTGGCTAGAGCATCGGCCTATGGATTGAAGGGTCCTAGGTTTGATTCCAGTCAACGGCACATACCTCAGTTTCAGGCTCAATCCTCGGCCCTGGTCAGGGCTTATGCAGAAGACAACCAATCGATGTGTCTCTCTCACATTGATGTTTTTCTCTCGCTTGCTCTCCCTCTCCCTTCCACTCTCTCTAAAAATCAATGGAAAAATATCCTCAGGTGAGGATTAACCAAAAATAAATAAATAAATAAATAAAAGTTATAACAGGGATGCATTTATTTAAAGAAATTGGTCTAGTCACATGCTCTATAGCTTCTAAGGCTATGAGCATTACCTACTTCTCAAATCTCATTTGTTTCTATATTACAAATTTATGATATTGTACCATTTTATTGAGTTCTATTAATATACTAGTATTAATTGATTAATTTTGTGGTCAATTCATTTTATTTTCTTCCTATAAGATCCACATCAACAAAGAAATTTAAATGATATAGGACTGAATTCTGAGTATTTCAGTGCTATGTATGACTTTGTTTTAGGCTTTTTAACAGCAGAGAGACATGAGATATGTGAAAAATTGAACTACTGCAAAAGTTAAACATTATTAGTATAAATTGTGGATTAAATCTTATGTCATTCTGATTCAGACATGCATGCACAGTTTACAGTAGGTTAAATGTATCTGGTAGAGATTATTAAGAGATTTACACTTATTGGAAACATATATTTTCCTGATTTGGGGTTAACAAAGCTTCTTTAAAAACATTAACTAGACATTTTAAAAATTCTGCTTGTTGATAAGGCTTTAATAAAATTATATAATTAATAAAAATTAAATTTAAGAGAATACTTAGTATATATATATGTATATATATTACTTTTGTTTTATCAGTATAAAGGAATGCTGAATTATACACATTCATTTTAACAATATTGTTCACAGTTATTGGATATTTTATTTAACATTTATGATAATGTTAAAAACTAAAGAAAAACTAAAGACCTTTCAAAAAAAAGTGTAAAAGACAAATATTTAGAGTTCTTTAAGAGAAATTAAAAACATAAAAAATCATAGCCATTAAATATTATTTTTTGAAAAACCAGGTATGAGGAAGATGCATGCAGCAAGAGCAAAGTCACTGAGGACCCACAGTGAATTACTAAAATAATTGTAAACATTGAAGTGTTGGGATCATTTGTTACTATGATTAAAATGTATTTATATTAACATATGGGTAAAATTGAACCTTATAAATTTTGTTTAACAATTAAAAGTACATTGAAAATAGTTATTTTTAAAAACATTCTGAGTCAGCAAATTGTTATAATTGTTATAAATTCAGCAGAAGGTAAACGTTTTAAAAATACTTACAACAACATGGAGTCAGGAATTGAAGGAGCTCCAGATAGTCTGACTGAAATCTCAGGAGTTAGGAGATTCCACAGGTGCAAGGCTTTTGGTAATAGAGATATTTCAAAATGCTTTTGTAAAGTGCTCTAGTGTTTCCTATAGCACACAACACCAGTAACAGTTATTTACAACAGTGATTCTATTATTCTGGTACATTAACATCATCAGATGAGGTACAAGTTTCACCATCCCTTGAAGATAATATACATGAAGTCAGGCATGTTTATAATTCCTCTCTAATGTAATTTTTGGTTTAAAAAAGTGTTGAAATACTAGACCAGTTTTGTTCTTTTTACTAACTTTTAAGAAAATAAATGTATATGTAGGAAAATTGGTTATTTTGGTTATGGGTTTTGTTGTCCATATTCTCCTGTTTTTATTTATTTTTGCGCATTATTTTTAATTATTATGTTGTCAATTTTATGTATTTAACTTATCCTTTTTGTTTATGATCTTATATGAGTTGTGTGATATGCTTACAAATGTAAGATAATTCCTTTATATTCAAATATTAAGTGAGAGGGGGAAAAAGCTTATTTAAAAACTAGAGAATTTGAGTAATATATATGGAAAACGTATATCATGTTGCTTTTTAATTTTTTAAATTTTTTATCCTAGTTTTCTAACAATTAGCTAATAATTCATACTGATGCATTTATTATATTCTTTTCTGATGTACTTATTATATTCTTTTCTTGAGTATTTATTAAAAAAACTAGAGGCCCAGTGCACAAATTCATGCACCAGTGGGGTCCCTTGGCCTGGCCTGCGGGATCGGGCCAAAACCGGCTCTCTGACATCCCCTGAGGGACCCCGGATTGCAAGAGGGTGCAGGCCAAGCCGAGGGACCCCACTGGTGCACAATTGGGGCCAGGGAGGAACGCGGGAGGTTGGCTAGCCAGGGAGGGACCGTGAGAGGGCTCCAGGGCATGTCCGGCCCATCTAGTTCAGTCTCGATCGGCCAAACCCTAGCAGCAAGCTAACCTACCGGTCGGAGCGTCTTCCCTCTGGTGGTCAGTGCATATCATAGCGAGCAGTTGGGTGGCCTTAGCATATCATTAGAATATGATATGCTAAGGCTGCTTTGATTGGTTGAATGGCTGACTGGATGACTGGACACTTAGTATATTAGCCTTTTATTATATAGGGTTACAGAAAAAATTCATCATTTATATGTGTATTTGTTGGAATATCATAGTTTTAATATAGTTGGTAATAAATTTAAATCAGTTTAATATATCATTTAAATTTAAAATATGGACATTTTAGGAAAGTGTCTACTTGCTTTTGTATTTTGCAAGTATCTGGACTGCATGCCTACAGTAATGAAGACAACTTCCATTCTACCCTGCCTTTTGGCACTATGAGCATCTTTGGAGACCACCAATGTTACTGAAGAAGTAAAAATCTTGATTGAATATCTCTATAAACTCGGACATTTAATATCAGATACATGTCTAAGAATATGTGTTTTCCAAAGTCGAAACATTACATTTGTATAGATGAGATTAAGGGTTTAATTGATTCAGTGACTTATTTGATATTACAAATTACTTTATAAGTGTTATAAAGTAGTCAAATAACACTTAACTGCTGCTTCATAATTTAAAAAATTCCTTTCAGTATTTCATGTTATTGGGGATAAAACCCACGAAAACACACTGACTTAATTCTAGTATTTGAGTGTGGATGAGAAAAATCCTTCTATCCCACCTAAAATCAGAATAAAATAAACTGAGACCTACATAATCACAAGAAGGCAGCTATGCAAGACCTGCATTTGAACTTTCCAAACAGAATAAGAAAGGACATTTGATCTGAGAGAGAATGAATTTGATATAAGAAAGCAAAAGGGAAAGGCCAGTGAGGCAGAAGAGGAGCAAATGGGGCATAGTTAGTGGTGGAGGTGAGTGTTATTATGAAAAAATAGGGAAATACACAGAAGCCAGATCTTGTAATCATTACCTTTTAGTTTATTTGTCTCCCTTTTTATTTAATTGATTTACAGCTATAAACACACTTGGTAATTATATTTTCTTAGAAGAATAGCAGCAATACAAATCTATAGAATCACCAAAGGTGATGGGCTAGAGTGAAATACACAGCTTATGAAAATATACCTTACTTAGCTCTGTATTTGATTCAATATAATAATCAAAACAGATGAATGCTGTATATCCGATCAAATTCTTCCTTAAATTCTGTCTATATTATAATTTAGGGTATAATAAATTTTGTTAAATGCATAATGATAAACTGTATCGCTTTATCATTAGCATGTTATTAAAGCTGTTTGAAGGTTTTAAAATACTTATTCATTCAGCAGTAATAATGGATAATAATTTAACAACAAGGAAATTTTTATGGATATTAAGCTGAGAAATTGTATTGCTTTGCTGTAGCAGTCTGAATTTTGTGATTAAAAAAATACCAGATTTTCATTATGAAAGACAAGTTACTAGCATTTAGTGACTTTGGGTTAGTTCTTAATTTCAGTGCTAATTTAAAATGACTCCATTGTCCTACTACACTGGGAAGGGGAAAATAAATGAGTCACCTTCTTTCAAATGTGAGGAAGTGTCATCTTTGATACTATTAGTCTCTGCATTGTGTTAGGCAAGCTGATTTTATGTGCTAGAGCAAAACCCATGGCTCATAAACTCACCAGAGGTGAGTGAGTTATGATAGTCTTGAAAATACGCTAATGAAATTCTGCAAACATCAGTATGGTACATTAGTCTTCATCACATTTGACTTTATTAAACACACAGATAGATGGGAGGCTGTCATGTATGCCAATTGTTTTGCTTTTTCAAAACGACCTAAGGAAATATAAAAGGTTTCAGTTATTTTTAACATCCGTGTAAATGATGAAATTTTATAGTTTGGTGATTTAAAGAGTAAGACACTTTGGGATTTTGTCATCACCATGATTTAATATTCATCAAGGATCTATAATAGGTTAGACACCACAGGAAAAAAAAAAAGGACACTGCAAAGACACAGTGTCTGCCCATAATTTATGTTTGCTTGTTTTCTCTAAAGACTAGAGAAAATAGAATGTTTGCTTCAGAGTACATGTATTGAAAGCTGAAGTTTTCCATCAGAACCAATGAGGCTTAAACCATAGGAAAGAATAGATTGATCTGTTCATTTCAAGGCAAAATAGACATTAAAATGAAAGTGTTGCCAACTAGTAATACAATTCTAATGTTGAGCTCACTGAAGGAAAATCCTGCTCTGTAGATCTAATTATGTGAATGTTCAGTTTTGAATTAAAATTAAAAGCAGTTTACAATCAGGATTTTTGGGGGGAGGGTGGTAATATGTAATAGATTATGTAATCAATTTAGATTTTGAAACCAAAAGGTGTCAGTCAGTTTCAAAATGTGATGCAATGTATATCCTAAAACATTTTATCAAATGTATTCTGTATGCATACTTTAAATCTGGGACATACCTTTAATATATCCTTTATATTTTCTCAAACACCATATTCATTTTGAATTTCAAACATAGTTTCAACCTTTCTCCAATGTATATTCTCCCCTGTAACCACATTTAATTTGTATATATGGAATTTTAAAATATATATGTAATATTACCTTTTGTCTAATTTGCTTTTCTCATATATGGCAGGTAAAAATTATGTAATACTACTAGTGCCTTTAGAATGGAGCATTACACAAGTTCCTCAGGGTACAATTCTCTTTTGTTTCAGTGGTTTTTATTCAAATTATACAATCATGATTATTTTTATGATTATTATTGTTAATTTTGGTATCTCTTATTTCTGGTCATAATGTAATCCTGTATATTCTCTAAGTACTCAGTATTATTTTTTTAAATATATTTTATTGATTTTTTACAGAGAGGAAGGGAGAAGGATAGAGAGTTAGAAACATCCATGAGAGAGAAACATCAATCAGCTGCCTCCTGCACCCCCCCTACAGGGGATGTGCCTGCAACCAAAGTACATGCCCTTGACCAGAATCGAACCTGGGACTCTTCAGTCCACAGGCTGATGCTCTAGCCACTGAGCCAAACTGGTCAGGGCAGTACTCAGTATTATTAGAGGACTTTATAAATATACTAGAGGCCTGGTGCATGAAATTCTCTCAAACCCGGCCTGTGCCCTCTTGTAGTCTGGGAGCCCTTGGGGGATGTCCAACTGACAGCTTAGGCCTGGGAATGGGCCTAAGCTGGCAGTCAGATATCCTTAGAACTGCTGTGGAGGCAGGAGAGGCTCCTGCCACCGCCGCTGTGCTCGCCAGGCATGAGCCAGGCTTCTGGTGCACTGACCACCAGGGGGCAGCTCCTGCATTGATAGAGGCCTGGTGCATGAAATTCATGCACTCGGGGGTAGGGGTCTCTCAAACCCGGCCTGTGCTCTCTTGTAGTCTGGGAGCCCTTGGGGGATGTCCAACTGACAGCTTAGGCCTGAGAACGGGCCTAAGCTGGCAGTAGGATATTCTTAGCACTGCTGTGGAGGCAGGAGAGGCTCCTGCCACCGCTGTTGTGCTTGCCAACCATGAGCCAGGCTTCTGGTGCACTGACCACCAGGGGGCAGCTCCTATGTTGAGCATCTGCTCCCTGCTGGTCAGTGCACACCATAGTGACTGGTCATTCTGCCCTTCTGTCGATTTGCATAGTAGCCTTTTATTATATAGGATGCTACTTATTTATCTTTCTAGATATATATATATATATATGCACATATGAATATATGTATGCATGCATATGTATACATATTATTATAAATAGTGAGGAGGAGCATTTTAAATATTTTTTTAAAATTAAAAATCAAAGAAAAGCATGTGCATCAAGGATTTTAAGTGCAATAAAAACAATGATTCCAATGTGAGACAAGATTTATAAATTTCATCTATTTATTGCATTAAAATGTAGAAATATTTAATAATGTTAGTAAAATTCTTGTAATGTTTTAATGTCTTCCAAACTTCCAATATTGCTTTTAGGTGAATATAGATATTACTCTATTATTATGAAGAAATTAGAATGTAAGTTATTCTTTTTATCCTTTTAAAACTAAATTTAGCTTTTCAATTGTCAGGTAGTGGATCGCTATTACTGTAAAAGGGAACTTGAATGTCACCAACAATGTGCTAATATCATCTATAATAATAAAAGTATAATATGCTAATTAGACCGAATGTCCTTCCAGACGACCTTCTGGATGAAGCCGAGGCTGTGTGGCAAGCCCAGGTCCCAGTTGCCTGCCAACAACTGGAGGGAAGCCCGGGTCCCGGGTGCCAGAGGGAAGCCAGTGCCAGCAAATAGCTGAAAGAAGGCCTACTCTTGCACAAATTTTATGCATCAGGCGTCTAGTTTGAAATAAAACATTTGGGAATAACTACTTTTCTAAATTTACTAAATTACTAATCTAATTTATTAGATTACTATATAAAAATTACCATATGTAGAAGTTCTTTATTGAAAATGGAATATAAAAAATGGTTTCTCTCATTAATTTCCATCAGATTTCTGTGCATTATACTGAAAACAGTACATGTTAATTTGACCATTAGTTATACTTATCTGACAGTAAATATCCATTTAACAATACAAACTTTACCTCCACATTCAAGTATTCATTTTCTCCCACTTAATGTAATGAAAGATAATAAAGATAGAGGATTTACCACAATCACGTATTCATTTTCTGACAAAGGTAACAATAACGATTGAAAAGGAAAAAAAATGAAATAGAATCAATAAGGAAAACTCTTACAATGTATGTGCTGTAGCTACTCAAGATGATTGAAAATAATGCCCACATTTTGAAAATTTCAGGTATGTTGTTGGCTTAGGATATATACCTGTAAATTATTACTCTGTCTTCCTTTCTGGGTTAGAAACTTGAGATCTACATTATACCAACTGGATGGACTTCTTTAAGGTTTATTTTCTGATGTGTGAAATAAGATGTCACTAAATTCATGGAAAATGATTTTCTGGCAACCATGGTGTCAGAGATGTTCTGTTGTTTAGATGTTGTCATGGTAATTTTCTGTTATTCAATAACTAGATGACAAACATGAGGACTATACTTTTTGTACATTGGTTGTTGCACCATGTAGCTTCAGTATTTGATTCTATGGCTATCTGGATGATTCTGTAAGCCACTTAATATCTATTCATTAAATCATTTTTCTTTAACTATCAAGAATGCATTTTGCCTGGCCAAGATGACTCAGTGGTTAATCATCGACCTATGAACCAGGAGGTCATGGTTCAATTCCCAGTCAGGGCACATGCCTGGGTTACAGTCTCGATCCCCAGTGTGGGGCGTGCAGGAGACAGCCAAATGATGATGTTTCTCTCTCATCGATGTTTCTATCTCTCTCTCCCTCTCCCTTCCTCTCTGAAATCAATAAAAATATTTTAAATGTGTTTTAATACTTGCAAGTATTTATTCTAGGAAAAAATAAAAATTCAAGAAACTGTTGCAATTAAGTAATGTTCAAGGATGTTCTGACCTTAGATTGCTTAACTGGCCTGGTGCAAATCCTATACTACAGGACAAAACATTGAGATCCAAGAGCATTCAACGGTGAATATTATTTAAATTCTCACATTTGCTCACCTGGATCATAGTGCCTATGGAAGGTAAATCTTTGACAAACTAAGGGCTACTGCAGATTGCACCCAACTTTTAATAATAAAATACAGCATTCAATTTTTAAATTCTTAGCTCAAGACACAGCCAGAGTGCTGGTTATATAAATAATAAAATGCATGGTCTGATTCTCAAAGTTTCTGAATGATAAAATTGAGTGTTGTTTTAGGTCTCTTGTGTGAAATTTTGGAAATTAATTGAAAATAAAGATGGCCATGAAATGCCAAAACCACAGAAAATTGCTCGGTAACAGAGGCAGCTCCAGGAAAGGACTTTTAAAATAATATATCTAAAGCATAAGTAATCATGTGAAGAACCGATGGATTTAATTATATACATTATCATATACAAATTTTAGTAATAGTTATATACAGACTCAAAAACCTGTAAGAGGTTAAAGTCTAAAATAAAAAAAAGAACTTCTGCAAATCACCAACAAATAAATCAGGAAACACAATAGAATAATAAAGAACATATAATAGGGAACAAATAATAGAGAAAAATAGAGAACAAATAATTCACAGAGGACGAAACTCAAATTCATATAAGGTACACAAAAACCATAACTAATTAATAAATGGGAATAAAAATGTGCCACAATCTTAAATTCATAACATTTAAAAAGAAAAATACCAGTGGAAATGAGAAAAACTCTGCTCTGCTAGCAGTAATTTGGCTGGTGTAGTAATTATGGTGAGCAGTCTCATATAACTCAGTCAAAATACATTTCATGACTCAGCAATCCTTTTCCAGTAATTGTAGCCCAAAGAAATTCTTACACAGTTTTGTAAGATAAACTGTTCCACAAGTTCATTTCAGCAATCTTGTGTTAATGATATTTGAAAGGTCTTTAAGTTTTTATTTTTGAGCAAAGAGATAAGTAATGGATACACCCTATAGAATAAAATGCAGTAGTCAGAATAATATAGCACTGTGTGTACACTTTTTAAATGTAAACAGATAAAATGAAATGTTTCCTATTGCTAAGTGCATTTTAAAATTCCAGACTCCCTAAATAAAGGATATATAAAACTCAACGATATACATTAAACATATAAAAGTGCCAGTAAGATGAAAATGAGAGTAAGAAAGGAGAAGAAAAATAAAATGTATGAATGAAATAATACATAATAAAATAAAACATAAAAGGGATAATGTATTAAGTGTATGTACATTAACTGAGATGTATGTTTACCCCTATTCTCTACACATGAGGTAAATAAACAAAACAAAACAAAAAAAAACAGCATTAGTCAGGAAAGCTAGCAAAACTAAGTGATAGATGATTAAGGAAGTTATGACTTTAGCATACAATTGTTAATGGCATACACATTTCCTATTTTGTTCGGGGTATGTAGGCAGTTGCACATATTGCACTGTCTACTTTTTTTAAATGTGATAATTTTGGTCATTATTAAGTTTGGAGATTCAGCTTTCAAATAGCTTATCCAATAGTTAAAATTAACAAACAAATAAACAAGAAAAAATAAAAATAATAAAACCTCTCTAAGGTGTAAAGAACAGTTGTTACCTAACTCATCTAACTCATTTTTAAAAACATCCTTTACTTAAATAGTTTATCTTTAACAGTATAATGTAAAATAAGTAAACTTATTGAACATTTTTATTGTAGAAATAATACTTCATACAATTTTTTTTCTTACTAACCTATAACTAAAATCAATGTGTACAATATAATCCTAGTTTTATCCCCAGATTTCTCAGAGTCAGACCTATGAGCACATAGCTTTATTCTAGGACAAGAATGAAGAACTTTAAATATTATCAGAATCAGTTTCTTCATCTCTACTACAAAAAGAACTGCATTATTTTAAGAATCAGCATTTATAAATAAAACTACAGGCCCAGTGTATAAAATTCATGCACTGAGGGGGGGTCCCTCAGCCTGGCCTGCGCCCTTTCACAGTCCGGGAGCCCCTCGATTGATGGCCCTGCAGAGGGAAGCCCCGCTCACCTGCCGCAGCCTGCCAGTCGGTGGCCTGGGCCTTCCTCTTTGGGGTGATCGTGAAGCCCCCCAATTGATCACCCTGCTGGTTGGTGGCCTGGGCCTCCCTCTGCATAGTGATCATGGGGTGATGGCCGGCCCCCACCTGCCTTGGCTGGCCTGGTACCAATGGGTGTAATAGCGTGGTTGTCCGGATGGTCATTCTGCTGTTCAGTCTTTTTGTCGATTTGCATATTATGCTTTTATTATTATAGATTGCTACTAGATAGAATCCGTGAGCATGTGTCATAGTGCATAACTAACACATTTTTAATGGTTTTGTTTAAAAGTTGAGCCCTGGCCAGTGTGTTAAGTGGTTAGAGCATCAGCCTGCCCACCACTGAAGGGTCATGGGTTTGATTCCCTGTCAAGAGCATGTGTCTGGGTTGCAGGTTTGATCCCTGACCCCCTTTGGTTGGGGCATGTGCAGGAGACAACTGATGATGTGTTTCTCTCACATCAATCTTTGCCTTTCTTAAAATTATCACTTCCCTCTACCTCAGATGACAATTGAAAAAAGCGAATGTTTAGCTCCAGCTCATAGAAATCAAGGTGTGACATATTTGAGAAAACTAAGTCTAATTACCTAAAACATCTTAACTGCAATAATAATCTTTCAAAAATCCATATTACTAATTGAGGCGATTAGCCTCTTAGGTATCCAGGTAGGTCAAATCTGATCACAGGGCCCTTAAAAGCATAGAGACTTTCCAGGATGTGGTCAGAAAAAATATGACAATGAAAGATATTAAATAAGATATTAATGTTAGTGGGATATAAGTTAAGTAGGATTTATATATAAATTCAAGGTGAAGTTCTGAAAGTGAGAGACACATTTGTGAATCATCAGTTTAAACATGGAATTTAACAGGCTGGTATGGATGAGGGGACTGCAAGTAAATGCAGATCGATTTAAAAACTGACTTTGGTACAAACATTGCTTAAATACCAATAAGTTAAAGAAAACTGAGGCAATTACTAGTGATGCAGTTCTGGGCCGAGAAATCAAGCAACGAATATGCTTAACGAAGGAGGTGAATAGACCATTTCAAATGCAACTCACAGATCAAGACGAAAGTTCAGCCCTTGAATTTCTCAATGTGGATGTCATCAGTAACCTCAAAAACAAATCATTTTGGGGTGAAAGGTGGACAAAATTTTGATTAAAGTGCTAACAAGAAAAAATATGAGAAATACTGGTGGTTTCCAATATAGATAGCATAAGAGAGTTATTTTCTTTCTTTTTATTTATGTATTGACCAAGTTTTTTTTTCTATATTGATTAAGGTATTACATATGTGTCCTTATACCCCCATTGCCCCCTTCACCCCCACTCATGCCCTCATCCCCCTGGTGTCTGTGTCCATTGATTATGCTTATATGCACACATACAAGTCCTTTGGTTGATCTCTCCCCCTTATTCCCAC
>NW_005367809.1:1385583-1386964 GCF_000412655.1 Myotis brandtii | reverse complement strand
GAATATTCGGTGACAGTAATATTAAGCATATGCCACAATATCAGTGTATACAGGCTCCCAAGAGAATACATTTCAGCAAAACACAGTTAAAACTTCTTAACACTAATATGTTGTGTTGTGGATCAAGGACTTTGCTAGAGTGTGAAAACTTGGCTGCTTCTCATTACATTAAATTTTTGCTACAAGAATTGCTGAGCTCCGCATTTTTCCATGGAAATTAACCAATTTATACAAACAAAAAGCAGTGAAGTGTGAGTCATCACAATTAAGACTAGCTCAGTATATTCAGCAACGACATACAATTTTTCTTTGGATTATCATTGTCCCTAGGGTCTTCAGTAGGAGTATAAAGTGTCACACTTATTCAATTATTAAATATCCTACTGGAAACCTGCTGCCTAACCCATATCTTTTCTAAGGGGTATTGCAACAATGAGAAATGTGTGGGTGTTTGGTTTTATGCATATATTCTCAGCATATCCAATTTTAAAAACGTGAGTCGAAAAATTGTGCTATTTATTCATAGTAAATGTTTCTTTAGTCCAGCATATACATTTAAATTGCAAAGCACAGATTTTGATTTTGTGTACTTTTCAGGTCTTTATTTTAATATTATCTTTTAGCTTGCAGCTGATAAATAAGCCTTTGAACTCTCTCTAATCAGAGCCATTTTATTTTCTTGTTATCTATTGTTCAGATAAATGTACTCTAATAATAATTATGAATGAAAATAGAGCTAATAAATGAAGATTTACAAAAGTAAAAGTTTTGAGATAAAACATTATCATTTTGTTTACTTTAACAGATGTTTTCAAATGAAAAAATATTTCACCATATGAACCAAATTTTAAATATTTCATGGATTCTCAAATATTTTGATATACTAATTAGTTATCTTTAATATTTATTCACATTTTTGGAAATTTCATCCAATGTTAATAAAAGGAATCATGATTTAATCTTTCCAACAGTGTTTTACAAACAAATCAAATAGATAGGTCAAAATTATTTTAAAAAAATGAGATTTACATTAGTTGGGGATTTATCCAATATATAACAAAACTTGGGTTAAATATCTATGTGAAAAGAGCTCTTATGCTTACAATGCCAATGAGTTGCTTATAATGACAATAAGAAAAGAGTAAAATTATGTAAAAATTTAATTTATAAGTCATTTCATTTCAGATATTATTACTGAAATGATTTTCTTTATAAAGTCTACTAAATTCACTAAATAATATATGTCAATATATTTGTTTTACATAATAGTTAAAATCCATGTAGATAGAATATCTTTTACTTTTTAGGTCATAAGGTCTCAAAAATTTCAGCCTCTCAAATTAGATATTTGTTACTTATTATAGAGTCTGGAGTGAGAGGA
>NW_005367809.1:1382754-1384345 GCF_000412655.1 Myotis brandtii | reverse complement strand
TCTGGCCTTTGTTTACCTTCTGTATTTGAAGGTAACAATGTTGCGGTCCTGCTGGCTGAAGCCTGGCTGACTAAAGCAGGTTTCTGGGGTTTGGTTTAGCTTCTATATTTGTTACAATGTTTCTTAGAGTTGCAGCTCCGAGCCCGGCAAGGCAGGCGGGGAAGCTTGGCTTCCTCTGTCACTGAAGCAAGCAAGCCTCCCTGTTCGCTTCAAGCTGCCTGGCTGCCGGCCGCCATCTTGGTTGGCAGTTAATTTGCATATCTCCCCGATTAGCCAATGGGAAGGGTAGCGGAGGTATGGCTAATTACCATGTTTCTCTTTTATTAGATAGGATATTCACATTCAGAACAGAATTTGAAAATACTGTTACTTTATTTTTCAGTTTTACTTGAAGACAGATTTTTAATTTAATGTTTACTTCTCAAAATATTTAACCAATCTCTAAAATAAATTATTTATCTCCAACATATACTGGGACTAATAGCTGAGGTAAAGATCTTTAGTTAGAAATAAACAATGTTGTTTTGTAATGCTATTGCAAAAACATTTTTAACTGACTCTCAGAGTTTAAATTAGATTAAATACTCAATTATGTTGAAAAAGGAATTGGTGGCTCATTTATATACTGCATATGTAAAGATTTTTCTATTCCACTAATTTAAAATAGTTTAATTTGGTTCCATTAATAGAACACTGAGGATATTATTATATTTCTGTTCCAATCAGGTTAAGTGATTGATTAGCATAAACTTCGTATAAAAACAAATGGGCAAGCAAGACTGTTTAAATACAATATTCAACTTGATTCGCTGGCAATAAGGACCTATATTTTGAGCACAAGGATGAAACAACCTACATGTTATAGACTTTGATTAGTTGGCATAAAATCAATTTAATGTAAGTGAGCATATGTTTTCTTAAATAAACTTTCCTTAATAAATCACATTCTTGCTGGAAAGCCAGGTATACTCTACAGTGACACTGAGAGTTTAGTGAGAATTTAGAACATTTGACAGCACCTTGTCTTTGGTTTCCATTATTTCTTTAGGAGGGAAAGAAAGAACTCGCATTTATACCTTACTTAGTAAATTTATGTATATTATTCAAACTGGTTCTCATAATAACTTTTACCTTCTTTTACATAAAGATGGACCTAATAAACAGTAAACTGGGATTTGCACCCATCTGATATCAAAGCAACTCTTCCTAACATAGTCCTCTGTTCAGGCTACTTCTTAGATTGTAACTTTATTTGGCTGTACCTTACCCCTAATTCTCAGAAGTCAGGGATGATATTTAGAAATTAAGAGTAAGCATGTTATTCTCCCTTCACATATCTTATGAAATGTAACTTTAGTAACATAAAATTAAAAATTTTTAGTTTGGAAAAAATAGCCAAAGAAACTGACAATTTTTCTTCCATTATTTTCTATATTCAAAATATGTTTTACTGACAACACCACACATATTTTTTTTCTTTTTTAAAAATATATTTTATTGATATTTTACAGAGAGGAAGGGAGAGGGATAGAGAGTTAGAAACATCGATGAGAGAAATGATCAGCTGCTGCCTCCTGCACACCCCCTACTG
>NW_005367809.1:1361103-1382732 GCF_000412655.1 Myotis brandtii | reverse complement strand
AAGGTACATGCCCTTGACTGGAATCGAACCTGGGACACTTTAGTCCTCAGGCCGAGGCTCTATCCACTGAGCCAAACTGGTCAGGGCAGCCACACATATTTTCTATGCTTGTTTTATTTCTTTCTTGTTTTATTAGTCATTGTGTTGACTATATGTCATGTTACTAGTGATGTTTCCTTAACTCTAATATTTCTATACTTCTATTTCTTGATAGTAGAAGTTCAAAGTAGTAAAAATATACACAGAAAAGCACTGCTCAAATTAATATGAAAATGGAAGAAATTGAATTCCTGTACATGAATAGATAGATATAGTTTAAGAACATGATTTGAGATAATAAATTTTAATGAAGTTGTAACTAATCTTTTGTTTTAGGAATGCATGGGGACAGAATAGTTGAAAATTATCTTTGAGCCAGACAGAAACCTTTTTGTGGAAACATACATCTATCAGTGGAATATCATCTGACTTTTGGTTTATGAGCAACAAGATTTGTAAATGCCAAACACACAAAAATTTGATAAGTGCATACACAGATGGCTTAGAATGTTTTGCCTAAGTGCAGGAAGGGAAAAAGCCCCAGAAGTTCAATTCCATTGTTATATTATTCTGATTTATGTTTCTTTGGCATATTTATTATTATGAATTTAGCAGATCCTACTTTTCTCTAATCAGCTTAAAATGCATTCTGCTTTACAATCTAGTTATTAAACACAGAAAGGTCCAGAGATAGAAAGAGATCAGATTTTATAGCTTCTCCAGGTAGCTGCTGAAAATGATTCCTCCTGAAAATGCTTTTGAAGTCCTCTCTAATTCCTGACTTATGACTTTGATTTATTCTTGGAGTGTAATACCTTTCCCCCCACTCCCAATCTATATATATAAAAGCCTAAGTGACTGTTATGACCGAACGACCAAAACAACTGGTCGACTAGTTGCTATGACACACACTGATCACCAGGGGGCAGATGCTCAATGCAGAAGCTTCCCCCTGGTGGTCAGTGCACTCCCACAGCCAATCTCCCGTGACCCCTCCCTCCCTCCCAGCCCAACCAGCCCCCCATTGGCCCCGATCAGGGGGGCAGCCAGCCAACCTCCCGGGGTCCCTCCTCCCTGCCGGCCGGCCCCCTGATAGGCTTTGATCACTGGCCAGGCTGAGGGACCCCACCCATGCACGAATTCATGTACCAGGCCTCTAGTGTTCCGATAAAAACATGGTTGTATTCAATGCAGCAGTAATTCACAAAGTTTGAAATCAAAGAGTTATCATTCCAAGGAATAAATGGGAACAAGAGAAATTTGCCTGTCAGGTGCCATAGATTATTGACGGGAAGGTTTGTTTTCAGAAAGGGATGACAGGTCTATTCAACTGTAAGCTTCGGGTCAGGTTCTACAGTGATTTAGTTCTAGAGCAGTGAGCTGCACCAGGGAAGGCCAAGCAAATCTCATAAATTTTGACATGCAGAATGCCAAATGCTATCGATAACACTCAGATTATGCACGTTTCAGGACATGTAAAGCGAGTCAGAAATAGTAGGACACCAATATACCCTTGATTCTGAACTGTGTTATAGCAAGATAGGTCAGACCACAAAAATCAGGTTAGGATAAAAACTTTATGAGAATGATGGCTCAGTTTAAGGATTTGCAAAGAAGCAAAGCAATGAATATATCTGAGAATTTACATCGGATACCTACGAGGATAGAAACAAACCTAAATCTATTGTATTGGTCCATGTAAAGGTTCATCAGAATCTTACTGTTTCAGTGCAACTCACATAGAATGAAAAATTTATTCAAGTCATTGAGGCCCAGGGCTGAGTTTTGATATAGGGATGTGTTGGGAGCACCTCAGAATCAGTTGTCTAACCATTCCAATGAAGAGATTACTTACTTTTCCATATTATGTGACATTCTCATTAAACATATATATATAGACATAAAATAGATATAAAATAGATAGATAGATTTTTATTTATTACTATTTTACTGGGCTTATAACACACATGGCACTTAAATGCCTTGCAGCTTTTATTCCAACCACATGTTCGTTAGGAACTAATTTAAAAATTGTTACCACCAAGAGGTCCTTAAAAATAAGAATTCAAACTTAAAAAACCTAAAACTTGAAGACTTTAAAATTATCCAGATTTATATAAATAAGTCCTTAGATATAGACCAAATTAACCCATGGAAAACAAATTTTACTTATTTATTCATTAAACTTTATAGCAAATATTTTAATAACATCAGCTTTGGATCTATATTAAGTATATGTACCAGTTCCACTACTTACAATCTCTGTGATTCATACACGTTTCTAACACTTCGTGCTTGTTTCCCCTTATGTAAAATAAAAATGACATTTGTTTCCAATACATTGGATTGAAATAAAGATTAAATAATAAATTGATATTAAACAATATATCTATATGATTACATGATATTACAAATGTCTATTGAGATACATACACAAATAGGCACATATGTATATTTTAATTAGTATATATTGCATATAACAATATATACAATGTACATTAAGTATAAAAAGGACAATTTAGTATAGTGTGTATAATATGCTATTGTGTTAGAAATGTGGAGAATTTGAATAAATGCTTTTGTCTAAAAAAAAACAACAACTAACAAAATGTGCCTAGCCGGTGTGGCTTAGTGTTGAGCTTTGAACCATGCAAGAGATCACTTGTTTGATTCCCAGTCAGGGCCCATGCTCTAGTTTTGAGCTCAGTCTCTGGTGGGGGGCATGCAGGTGGCAGCCAATGTTTCTGTCTCTCTCTCCTTCTCCCTTCTTATCTCTCCAACATCAATAAAAACATATGTTTTTAAAAAAACTAACTAAATGGGTGCCTGTACTTGAAGAAAGTGAGCATGGAGGAAGGACAAGGAGGAATCTAAACTTTTAACATTAACCTTATTTTATAATTTAAATTCTGAAATATGTAAATGTTTTGCATCATTTGAAAACCAAAGTTTACTTAAAACATTTTACAAATCTACTGGCATATGTTAAGTGTTCAATATGCTGACACTGATGACAATGATAATACAGATGGTTAAGTATGCTAAGTATTTTAATAAGCCTAGAAATATTATCAAGATAAAGCAAATGTTTCCTTTCTCATCAAATGCAAGACACTGAGAACACAATAAAGATGATACAAATACCCAAACTAGGACACTGAGAAAATACATTTTAATTATGATGATACAGTCATATACATCTTTTAATGCATCTTCTATTAATCATTAAATATTATGGGTATATTATAAGGGCTCTGAGTTTGTTTTGATTATGTTTTTAAAATTAGCATTATACATTCACAGGACTAAAAGGAACCTAAAGAGTCCTGGTATTAGTAGGCAAAGGCTCCAGAAACCTGCACACATCAAAAGTGAATATATACATGACCTATGCCAGGAATGATAGTGGTTAGAAGGTGATAAATTAAAATTCATATTCCCAGGTCCCTTTTGAAACTTCCCAAATCAGAATATCTACAAGTGGAACACAGGAATCTGCATTTTATTTATTTTTTAAATATATCTTTATTGTTGAAAGTATTATAGATGCCCCCTTATTCCCCCATTGACCCCCTCCACCCTGCTCCTGCCCCCTCCCAGGCCTTCACTGCACTATTGTCTGTGTCCATGGATTATGAATACAGTAGGGCCTTGACTTATGAGTTTAATTCATTCCGTGACAGAGCTCGTAACTCAAATTACTCGTATGTCAAATCAACAGTGAACGAGTGAGACACGTGATGCTGGGCTGATGTTGTGGTGTTCACTGTGACTTTCACTGCGCTAACTAGCGGTGGGGTATCTGAAGCTGGCTCGTAACCCAAATTTTAGCTCGCAACTCAAAGCAAAAAATCGGCCTAGAGACGGCTCGTATCTCGAAAAACTTGTTAGTTGGGACACTTGTAAGTCAAGGCCCCACTGTATATGCATATAAGTTCTTCGGTGAATCTCTTCTTCTTGCCCTATTCCCTCTGAGATTCAGTCTGCATGCTTCCATGTCTCTGATCATATGCATTAATACACTCTTTCTTTAGGATAAAAGACAAGATTGTAGGGTGGGAGTGGCAGGGGAGGTCAATCGGGGGGAAAAAGAGACGTATGTAAAACTTTAAACAAAAAAAAATAGAAAAAAAAGACAAGATTGTATCTAACTATTGGTATAAATGAAAAGGGACAGGAGACAGAAGCATTGAAGATTATTTTAGATTGTTTAATACATTTAGAAAAAGACACTTATTTATGGAAGAATTTTAGCGGATATAATAGGGTAATAAGCTTAGAGTTAAGTGCTTTTTGGAAGAAGTGGTTACTTTCTGTCATAACATCACCATACAGACTATGGTACTTTATACAATAGACATAATGAAAAGAGGGAAAGTAATGAATCATGCTATAAATAAGGTAAAATATCTGACTATAATCTTTTAAGGAGAACTTATACAGAGTGATAAAGAAGAGGGAATAATAGATCATAAGTATAAGATTAAGAATAAAAGTGAGACTGGTGTTGTTTATAGAGAAAGTGAAAGATAATGCAAAGTATCCTCATTCTTAGAAAAAAAAATGTTCCTCAACCTGATATTTTAATCTGGAGATAAGTTATTCATGTATGAAAATGTATTTTCTGATATGTAAAATTTCCAAAATGTATCTGTTGTACTCCCTTTTATAGAAAATTATTAGAAGACGATGTGAGAGCAAGCTAAAAATTTTGAGGGCACAGGATGAAGGAAACATGATAGTATTGAATGGAGTTTCCAGGATGATGATGAAATGCCACTTCAAAAACAAGAAAGAGGACAGAAATGATTAAGAGACTATTGAACCGTTTTATTTTTTAAGATTGGCATAAGAAACATAGACTAATGTAAAAATAAGTTAACTTAGTTGTTTCATTTTAAAAAGATAAGCAAGAGAAATACAATTTTAGTTTATAGGTACCTTAGTGATGAGTATTTGCATAATTACATGAATCTACACTCTGAATGATGAACGATGCTTTAACACAAAAAGTATATATGGAATGCTAAAGAGTTTGTGTGGGAAATACTCTCTGCAAGTTAAATGCTTATTGTATTTATTAGAAAATCTTTAAATTATAACTAGAATTGTGAATTAAGAGATGGCAATATAAACCTATTATTTCTAAAATATAAAGATGTGTTGAGGGTCGACCCAGGAATCAAGAGGTCACCAGTTCAATTCCGGGTCAGGGCACATGTCCAGGTTGTGGGCTCCATCCATCCCCAGTAGGGAGCATACAGGAGGCAGCCAATGGATGATGTTTCTCTCTCATCTCATCAATGTTACCTGTCTATCCCTTCCCTTCCTCCCTCTCTAAATATCAATAAAAACATACTAAAAATATATAAAGGTAAATAAAAGAAAAACATTTTGGAAATAGTTGACCTAGGAAATGAGATTAGAGCAGAGCAGTACAAAGGACTTAAATTTTGAAGTTTTAATCTTTTATTTTGAAATAGTTCAGCTGGTATTTAAACCTTTCTTTTCAACCATATAGTTGTATTATTTTGGTAAAAATATAAATTTATAAAAAATGATTACAAATAAATGAAAGTTGGGTAAATAAAAGCTTTTAACATTTTCTAAATGGAGTCTCATCCTTAATCTGGTCACAGCATTATCTCCATCCCAAGGTCAAAAATGGGGAATGTTCTGAGTAAAGAGAAAGAAAAAAGTACACTGGAATTTGGAAAACTAAGACTTCAAAGATAAGTCTATTTCAAATTCAAATGTGACACTTAGATACTGAGTGTCAAAGCAGAAATGTTGGATCTAGGTAAATGCGATCTTTTAGAAATTTTGGACTAAGAAAATTCTCAGAATGCAAACCTCAGTCAGGTATCTGTGATCTGGTTTACCTGGGAGCTTATTCTAAACAGTTTCAGAAGCAAGAACTGAACTTTAGCCTTTCCCATTAACCTCAAGTCCACATTTTCAAATGCACTTGACTTAAAATTTCCCCAAATGATTGAAAATTGATTACTATGCCATAGAAACTTTGTTTCTACACTTTCAAGGCCTTGTTGCTCAAATCTCTTTAATTCTGTAATGTACATAGTAACCTTCATTAATATATATTTTGCTTATACCAGTCATGTTCATTTCTGTTGTTTAAAAACAATACACACTGGTTATACATGAATGGTTATAGTTACTGGTATCTGTAATTGGGGTATAGATATATAGCCACAGATGTTTAAATAGATGAGGGGAAATGGGTGAGTACATTGAAGTTTATTCATTTACAAGCAATCATTGTTAGCTTGTAACAAAGCAGCTGGTAGGTGCCTGTTATATCATTTTCTACTCTCTGTAGTTCTGAGAACATTTTAAATCAAGGAGCCTCCATACTTCAACACAGGATTGAGAATATGATATAGGTTGTCAGAAAAAGTACCCAATTTCCTGAACATTTTTTTTTATTCGAGTAGTGAAATGTAGACCCATAAATATTTTTAAAGAATTACATTTGATTCTAGGAGAGAGACAATCAGGCATTCTTTATTAAACTGTGATCATTTTAATCCATCTACACATGAAGCTTCTGCCATAAATATTTCCTATCATATGGCGAGAGATTTTTAGAGACTAAAAGAACATCCAAGCAATAGGAAATAATAATAGGGAGACTGAATCAGAATGTGACTTGAACATCTGGATCTACCTATGTCTAAGAATATTTTGATATTTTGATTCTTATTAACATAAACCAATACTTTTTTATTCTTTTTTCTTTCATTTCTTTTTTCCTCCCTTCATTCATCACCACCCCATATTTTTTCCCCTTTGAAATAGTTTAAAGTATTTTTGGTCACTTACAATCAAAAGATAATAGCTAAATAGTCTTAGTTAATATATCTAAAAAGAGCAGAGCTGGAAAACAGAACTCAATCACCAAATTGAGAATCTTACTATTATAGCCCTCTCAGATACTCAGGCATTTATCTCCTGTAATGAGAGGAATAAATTTGCATCATTTAGTAAGTTACTATGGCACAAAAACTCATGCTTGTTGTGCAAAAAGCAAAGGACAGAGTTATTTAGGACTTTCAAAAGAAATCTGAGATTGGAGATAGTATACCAGCTGATGTCTTTGAGGGAGAGATCTTCACAAATAACATTTGTGAATTAATAAAAAATGGTAAGGCCTTACTTCCTTACCAAGGATAATCTTTGACTTCCATTTCAATCATCCTTATTGAAATGCTTCATACTTATACCTGATTTCAAGTGTTTTCAATCACTCTCTTTCCACAGGTTTTCCTCTTAAACATAATCATGCTCAGGCTTTTACATCTTAAATTACATAGCCATCATTCAGCCTTTCATTTCTGTTAGACTGCTCTTATATAGTTGAGCAAAACATGGGTTGAATTTAGATAACCAAACTCTGAAAAATAATGTAAATGTGACTTCTTCTTAGTGTTCATGACCTGACAAGACCAATTGGTCACACTAGACCAAAATGTGGGAAATAAAAGTCACTTTTAACTCAACAGCAATGGCGTCCATCAGGCAAACTTTAGCTTTGTGTTTCTCATGGGTGTAAAGAACAGAAGATGAAGTTCAGAGTCCAAACAAGATTAAGACCCTACAGGGTCAGCAAAAATGATAAAGTATATCTGACAATGTTCTCTATCATAAAAACAACAAGAAAATTGGTAAAAAAATTTTCAGAATTCTAGAAATTAACCAACACTCCAGAAGTTTATTCAAGAAAAAAAAAATTCAGTCTTTATAAGAACAAACAGTTCAGTGGTGTTTTAACATATTTCCCTCTATATATTCATAGTTGCCTTCAATCCAACAGCTGTGATTGTAGTAAAACTCAGCACCCTGGCAGCCTCTGGAGGTGGCAAAATTCGCCTCTGAAGGTTGGAGCAATGTGTTTGCACAGTACCAGAGAAATATCATTCTTTTACCAGCCTGACAGATCCCTGAAGGATTCCTCTTTTTGACTCAAAGCTCACCCAATGTGAAGAATCATTTCCCTGGGCATGTCAATCAAAATTAATTAAAGACAATTAACAGTGCAGTGGCTTGAGATAATGGATAACCTTTACAGCTATAAACAAAAATACAGAAAATAACAAGTGTTGGCAAGAATGTGGAAAAATTGGAACCCTAATCCATTGCTGGTAGATATTTAAAATGATAGGAATTTAAAATGTAGACACTTGTCACTTTCTTAGAAGTAAAACATAATTAACTTACAAGAATACAAATTAGTACAATGACTCAAAAAACAAATTTACATTGTCTAATAATGCTTATGATAGTTATATTTAAATTCATAACCCATAATCATAGTCTATTATATTTGCTCACCTATCTACTCAATTTTGGAAATTCTACATATCCACACAATCATTTTAACACTAATGTCTTAAAATTTCACAATAAGCACACCCAGTTTTTTTTTAATTTCTTGTCATTTGTACATATTGAAATTTATAATGAAACTATTGAAGGCATTTTAGAAGGAAGATTTTACTTTGTGTTTTTCCCTGTCTTTCTCTCTCTCTTGGCTTTGAGATATGCCTTAGTTATATCACTGTGGCTGCTACTGGAGTGACTGAACCATATAGAGCATTGTGAAGACTCTTCCATTTGATGTCACCTTTGTTTAACATTAGGAATGTCCCTAATATAAATAACTGCTAATAAGTGATTTTTAAATATAGTTTAAGTATAGACTCAGCACTCTTAAAAAGTAAATGATGGGGTGATTTTGGATAGTGTTGCCATACACATTGTAAAGGAAATGTCAAAGTGAATCAAATGAAACCATTTGTGGGTAACCTAATAATTTTAAAGTACTCTATAATTGTGTCATTTCCTATTAACTTTATTAAAGAATGAGGAAGCTTTTGAATGTTACAGCTGCACAATTTGTGGTGTTCAAGTTCCTACTATAAAGCATGGTTCTAAACAGGTCTGTTTTTCACATTTCTAAAAAAAGAAATCTTACAATTCACATGACTGTAATATTTAATTTACATTAGGGTACAGCATATAGCTAAAAGACCTTGAACTGAAGGAGTTCAGAATAACTTCTTTTTCATTGACTAAAAAGAAAGAAAAAAAAAACAAGTCACAAACTGGAAGAAAATATCTGCATAAATTCTGACAAAGGATTTGTATCCAGTATATAGAAAGACATTTTATAACTTGATAAGATATTCCAATTTAAGAATGGGCAAACGATTTGAAAAAGTAACTAAGATAATCAGAATATATATCACAAAAGAAGATATAAGAATGGCCAGTAAGCACATGAAATGATGCTCACTATTATTCATTACCAAAGATGCAAATTAAAACCACAATGAAATATTGCCACATGCTCACTATAGTGGATAAAACTAAAAAGATCTACACAACCAAATAAAGGTGAGGAGAGAGAAAAACCGGACCTCTCATATTGTTGGTGGGAGAGCCAAATATAATAGCCACTTTGGAAAATGTTTTGGCTATTTCTTAAGAGTTTAATATTCACTTACCATATAACCCAGAAATTCAACAAATAGGTATTTATACATCAATAAAGTTTATTTTTTAATTAAAAGAAAAAAACTGGCAATACCAAGAATTATAGAATGTGGATACCTAGAACTATGAAATATACAACCACTATAAAAGGTAGTTTGTCAATTTCTTATAAAGATATCATCCCACAATCCACTCCTAGGGATTTATTCCAAGAGTAATGAAAGCATATATTTATGCAAACACTTGGACACACATTCTCATGAAGGCTTTATTCTTTTTTAAAATTTTATTTTTCAATTACAGTTTATATTCAGCATTATTTTGTATTTGTTTCAGGTGTACACATAGTGGTTAGACCATCATATGTTTACCTGCAGGGGAGATACCATGATCATAATGATTTTATTCTTAATAGTACTAAACGAGAATCCAAATTTCCAACAGTAGGCAAATAGATAAACAAATGGTGGTATATTCACATAGTCTGCTTGTCCTGAGCAATAAAAACAAACTATGGGGCAGCCAACATAGAGAACTCTCAAAAAAATTTGCTGAGCAAAATAAGCCAGATGCAAAAGATTACATACGGCATGATTCTATTATATGAAACTCCAGTAAAAGGAAAAGTAATAGATGGCAATAGAAGGCAGATCAGTGGTTGCGTAGTGGTAGGAACAGTGGTTGGGGATTGACTGCACAGGAGCACAAGGGAACCTTTTTAGATGATGTGAATGTTCTATATCTTTATTGTGTACTAGTTACACCAATGTATATATATATTCATCAAAAGCAATTGAACTGGCGCTGCCAGTGTGGCTCAGTGGTTGAGCATAAATCTAGGAACCAATAGGTCCCTGGTTCGATTCCCAGTCATTCTGCTACATGGCATCAGTTTCAAAGTTCAAAGCCCATGTGGTGCCTCCCTCTGTCTCTCCCCTTATCTTGCAACATTCCTCTGTCCTCTGTGAAAATATGTTTCCTTCTTCCTGATATCCTGTGACTTCTCTTTATCCTCCATGAATGTATGTCTTCCTCCCCCTTATCCTGTGGCATTTCTCTATCCTCTGTGAATGGATGCCTTCTGGTGGCTCTAAGCCAGCCGTGGGCAAACTACGGTGAATGTATGTCTTCCTCCCCCTTATCCTGTGGCATTTCTCTATCCTCTGTGAATGGATGCCTTATGGTGGCTCTAAGCCCTCGCTTATGCATTCCTCTCCCATGGGCCCTTTTATTCCCTAAACCTGACTGTTAAAAGATAGTTTGAAATGAAAATTCCTTTCATTTCTATCTTTCTATCCCTCTCCCTTTCTCTCTCTCTAGAAAAATCAATTTATTTAAAAATAAAATAATTTAAAACGTAAGTGGCTTGTTAAGTATGATGAATTGATACATGTTGACTTAAGTGTAATAAGTCACCAAATCTGTACATTTAATTGTACCTTCTTTGAAATTTCTATTAAAATTCTTTGTAGTGTATTGAAAAAGAGAAACATAATAGTTTCTATGAGCTTTAAAATTTTTTATTGGTGGTTATCGTAATATATTTTTATTGGAAGATATCTGAGATTAATTTATATTTAATTGTTGAAATATATTAAGTCCTAAATGTGTCTCAACACAATAACCACACAGGGGAGCTCTAACCTAACAAAAGGTATAAATCACATGCTGAACAAGACACCTTAACAATATTTTTCTCTTTCATAATAAAATATAAGAAAAAGTTTAGCCATTTGTACTTTATTTCAATTAAATATTTGTTGCCTCTTGGAAATATTTGTCTGAAGCTTATATAATCACATTCAAAATAAATTACAGCAAAAGGCACATTTTGGGGTTTGGGGTTTTCTAATTTCTTTTGTTTGTTTGTTAGGTTTGCCTACTGACCAGTGTCACATTCTGCATTAACATGGAATTACATTGCAATTGATAGATATTGTACTTCAAAGCAATTGCTTTCAATTAAAATGACTGTCAATTCAAGCAGCTGCATTGATAGGCTACAGTAAATAATTTTTTAAAAGTGCCTAGGAAGTATGTAAAGATGGAAGTAACACAGCATATCTTTAATACCGCATTATTTAATTGCCTTGGTAAGATTGCTTTTTTCTTTAACTCTTTGTCCTATATGAAGTATATATTTTAACATTTCTTACCTATGTAATATATATATTTTTAAACTTCACTCCAGGATATATTTTCATGATGTCTAGTGAGAGCGGGAGGGAGGCAGGAGGGGGAGAGAGAGAGATACACATCGATTGATTGCCTCCCTTACACCTCCTTACCCAGGTTACAACTGAGGTACATGCCCTTGACTAGGAATGGAACCCACAACCCTTCAGTCCACAGGCTGACACTCTAACCACTGAGCGACTGGCTAGAGCTATGCAATAATTTAAAGTGAACTGGAACATTTTTTTATTATAAAATCAAATATAAAATGACAGACTTAACATCATCTGTATAAAATATAATATGTCTATTCTAAATTATTAAAAATACTCTTTTAATAGCACAGAATTCTTAATTTAACATGTTATAAAATGACAGACTTAACATCATCTGTATAAAATATGTCTACTCTAAATTATTAAAAATACTCTTATAATAGCACAGAATTCTTAATTTAACATGCTAGTTTTAACTAATTTTATTTCATTGGCATTTCTAAATCATTTCAGCAAAAACAGATAAAAATATGCTATTGTGGATTACTTTCTGAATGGCAGTGTGAGAAACTCCACAGACCTACTCTCAAAGAAATCAACAATAACTGTTGAAACTTATTTAAAAAAAACAAATGGGAAAAAACATTGAAAGGCTCTTGATATTGTCCTAATAGCATACAACAAATGAAAAATATATTGCTATCATTAAAACTTTATATAATTTCATGTTTTAGCTCAACTGAAAGAAGAAAATAAAGCATATACAGGTATATTCTGTAGAATTTGTTATATTAACTTGCTGTTTTATCACTTCTGCTCCACATTGTTCTTATGGGTTTGAGCGACTGTCTTGTATTATTTTCTTATTCCACATCAGCTTTATTCTCACCTGCCTCTTTTGTGCCTTCTCTTTTATTATCAACTAGAGGCTGGATGCACAAAATTCCTGCAAGGGTAGGCCCTCGCAGCTACCCCAGCTGCTGCCTCGGCCCTCGCAGCCCTGGCTTCATCCTGAAGGTCATCCGGATGGTCTTTCTGCTGTTCGGCCGTTCAGTTGATTTGCATATTACACTTTTATTATTATATATCTTATTGGACCAAAATCCAATTACATTAATATTGTTTATAAAGGTGCTTTTTAACTCAGTTAACAGAAGAAGAAAAATATGAATTTGTAATATACTAGTATTTAAATATAACGTATTCTCATGTCTGGCAGATTGTTACAAAAGCTGGCATTTTGGTAGCCAAGAAGGTGAAGAATGCCTGAAGTCTCTGCATTCATTATCTTGTATGCCTGTGGTAATTGAGTCTCCCTGTGCTGGTTACAGTCTACACGCTGTCAATTTGAATTAGTGTTCTCCAAATTCGAAGCTTGAATTTTTCTCTCCAGATAATAAAGGTCTCTGTCTGCAAATAAAGGCACAGCAACAGTTTGTCAACATTGTGAAAGAGAATGAGGACTTCTCAAACATTTTGCCAAACCCTCTTTAACGTTCTCCTCACCTCTAGTTCCAGAAGTATCAACTTCCAGATTTTATCCAGTTCCTATTCATTTCGAGATTTCTTTTTAAATTGAAAATGCAGTTGTCATTATTTTCCACTTATAGTTTGGAATTTGAATGCTTGTTTTTTTTCCCATCTAAGTTATTGAGCATTTATTTACTTTGCAGATTGTAAAATTTGTGGCTATTTTTTTCTTCCCTGCTTTTGCCGTCTTCCAAATTTGGGTCTTAAAGAAAAACAAACAGAAACTTTGCTTTAGTTTTGTGGAGTTTTGAAAAGGAACACATTCAGATGCATATTTTTAATCTGCCATATTAACCTAGAAGTCACCAAATTCTGCTTTTATTTCCTCTAATTATCCCAGTAACTCATGATTTTTCCCTTTACCTGATCATTACATCCATTGTTGATTTGCAGATATTATTTAGTACCTGATTACATGTTATATTTATTTTTCTATAGGTGTTTCTAATGGTCACTGTTTTTTATTTTATCACATTCACCAACTGGAAGTTTCATGAGTACATGGTTTATAAACTTTCTTCTTAATTTTTAAAAAACTAAACATACATAACAGTATTTTAATAAATAGTAAACTAAATCAGTGACTTTTAAAATTTTTTATGAATAACGATAAAGAGTTAAGTTATATGCTGTCAGGGTATAAATATAAGCTCAAATCAATTAAGGTTAATTTAGTCAGTAAGTATATTAAAATGGTTAGATTATTAATTTTAATAAAATAATTAGTAATACATTATGAAGTTACTTGATATTTTGCAAAGATACCCTTTTCCGATGATATTACTGAGCAAAATTACTATTCCTAATTTTTAGTTTAACATATTGCTAACTTCTTAGTTTTGCTATTACTCATTATAGTCCTTAATAATCTGTGATAAATTCTAGAGTAAAATAATTATAGATCATTACCAAGTTTGTTCAAAAGCAGTTAAAATTTCTTTTGTAAACTTTAAGTATTTTTACATGAAAAATGTGTACAGACATTATATATAGAATTGTTCTGCTCTTCTCTTCTTTCTTTACAATTTCCTAAATGTGATAAGGCTACTGATAGTCTTACTTATCCATTTGCGCTGTTCACTTTGGCCTTGTGATTTAAGTTTCTCTTCATAAAAATAAGATTTCAAGAAGTGGCAATGCATATTTTCCTTTGCTTTTAGGAATTTTTGCTTTTCTTGATATTATTTGTGCTTTTTTTCCCCCCACATTCAGAGCTTCCCCAAACTTAAGAATATTATCAAGACTCTTATTAATCCAATATTTTATTAAAATGTGGGATCGTTTATCTGTTTCCATTCAGCTCCATTCACACCATCGTGTGCTCTATGTATCAAGGGGGAATGGTACCTTAAAAAAAATACCCAGATTTCATTGCCTCCTAGATTCTGACAAGATTCTATTAATGGGAAGACCTATAAGACGATTAGACAGCACAGGAAGGTAGAAGTTAGGAAATCCCCACTTCAGCTTTTCTTAGAATTACCCATGCAACAGCAGAGGACATAAATGGGCTACAGCCTCATAATCAACTTTAGAACTGTATTGCACAGATTCTTTCTTGGTGTCAGTATCAGAAAACTTGTCCCAACTCTACTGTGCATCCCCCCAAGTGATGTTTTCAGCACCAGCAACAAGGCAACTGCTCTGGGTTTTCAGCAATGACTTTCACAGTAATTCTATCATCACTCCCTTTTCTGAGATCCCAGCCAAGCCGAAGTCACCTCATCTTGACATGAACAGAACCCATATGGCATTCATAGGAATATTCCTGAACTCTTTTATACAAATTTCTCTTTTGTTTTCCCAGAACTAAAGCTCTAGCTTCTTCTGTGGTCACAGGTCTCTGCGTAGCCTTATCTCCCTTTGCTCTTTGAGCTCACTTGACACTGTGCCAATACAAGGTTCTCTGTATTGAATTGCTTCTGATTGGCATTGCCAAAACTGCATGTTTTGATATTCACTTGATGTGGGACTAAAATTTAACAGGCTGTTTTATTGGCAATAATTATTTGAAAAATGCAATATAACTATTTTGTGGATATATACATTTTTAAAATTGGGTAAAAAGAGCAATAGGTGCAGAATCTAAACAGTGCAGCGGTTCTCAACCTGTGGGTCGCGAACAATGAAAATACATCCTGCATATCAGATATTTACATTACGATTCATAACAGTAGCAAAATTACAGTTATGAAGTAGCAATGAAAATAATTTTATGGTCGGGGGTCACCACAACATGAGGAACTGTATTAAAGGGTCCCGGCATTAGGAAGGTTGAGAACCACTGATCCTAAAGTGATAAAATTAGTTCAGGTTTAGATTTACTTGGTTGACATCAGACAAATAATATCTCAAATATACTGTATACTCAATCGAGGCCATGCTAATAAATAACACCAGTCTCACAACTGAAATTCAACTTCTAATATCTCTTATTAATGACTAACAGTCTACTAATGTTATCATTGAAAACTCCTCTTATATGTAATGCTAATTATCAGTCTCTAGTGTTCAGCAAAGTTTGATTACTGGAAAACATTTAGCAGATACCTCTAAAATGTGGGATTTTAAATTAACATGCTAGCTAATCACCTCAAAGTGTAGACTGTTAGATTGCACAATTGATAATTACACATATATAATGTGATATTGTGTTTGTTGAAATATACTAAAGGATATTTCATATTTCATAATATAAACATATTATAATTAATGTTATCTAGACTATTTAACTTTTAACAAAATCATGAGGTAAAAGGTATTCAGTAATATCAATAACTTAAATATTTATGATTTATTTGGAATTGCCTGATTTGTCAGTTTTTTAATGCTCATTATAAATCTTAGATTTTTAAAAATCTTTATTGTTGAAAGTATTACATATGTCCCCTTTTTTCTCCTATTTACCTCTTCTATCCCATCTCTCCCCCGCAACCCAGGCCTTCACCACCCTATTTTCTGTGTCATGGGTTATGCATATGTGCACAAAAGTTCATGGTTGATCTCTTCCTACCCATCCACCTTCCCTGCCTTCCCTCTGACGCTTGACAGTCTTAAGCAGCATAAGTATTCATTCAGATAACTCCGTGGTCGGCAAACTGTGGCTCGTGAGCCACATGCGGCTCTTTGGCCCCTTGAGTGTGGCTCTTCCTAAGCCTTAGGAGTACCCTAATTAAGTTAATAACAATGTACCTACCTATATAGTTTAAGTTTTAAAAATTTGGCTCTCAAAAAGAAATTTCAATCATTGTACTGTTGATATTTGGCTCTGTTGACTAATAAGTTTGCCGACCACTGAGATAACTGATTACATTTTTAAAATTTGATGCTGGTAAAGATGTTGATAATAACTATATTTATTAAGATGATATTGGGCACATTCAGGGTAGTATGCCCATATATAAAATAATATTGAACGTAAATAGTATTTGAACAATAAAATTAAAAATATACTTATTAATATATTTTTGTTAGTGTGAAAATTATTTTAAAATTTTTGAAAAGAAATTCAGCCCAGGCCCTTGCACTGAAGGGTAGCAGGTTTGATTCCAGTCACAGATACATATGTGAGTTGCAGGTTCGATCCCTGCCCTGCTTGAGGCACATGCAGGAGGCAACCAATTGATGTGTCTCTCTCATGTTCATGTTTCTCTCTCTGTCTTTCTCTTTGTCTCTTTCTCCCTCCTTTCCCTTCTCTCTAAAAAATCTATGGAAAAAATATCCTCCAGTGAGGATTAACAGCAACAAAAACATTCAAATTAATCTATTAAGATTTTAATAATGTTCAAATCTTAGACTCATATTATTTTTATGAATCTTTTAGAGTTAAAAGCACCTGTACATTAGGATATATAGTCAAGCATATTCATATTTATTGCAAAATATACATATATATATTTAACTGACAATTAGAAACAGACATGATAACTGTCAATATCTGTCAATGTGGTGATGACTGAACATGTATAGTACACTATCATCTCAAATAATATATAGCTGTTTTAATAATTTGAAATATCTATCTATAATTCTGGAATGATGATTAAACAAAAGAAGGCATATCATTATATCATTAGTATTCATATTTGTACTTCAGTATTGTTTGTTGAGACAAAGTTGATTGATGTTACCAAGGGAATTTGGAAAAAATGTTAAAAAAAAAAAGAAGCAAGCAATGGAGGATCTTAGAAGTTGCTTAATTATGTTCTTCATTGGGAAACTCTGCTAGGCTGTGAAATTACACATTGAAATGGAATAAGAAAAGTGGATTTTACTTTTCTAAAATATTTTTATTTTGTAGTCATTACAATTAAAACACTCTTTAGTCTCTTGTTGAGATGTAATTTTTTTGTTTTGTTTTGTTTTTCTGAGAACTAAAACAAACCTCTGTAGTCAGGAGAAAGATACTTTTATGCTATTGTTCTTCATTGAATCAAATCACATTTGATGGAAATCAGCATTCTATTGATACCACTAAACCCTGTTCTCCTCATGTGAAGAAATTGAACATTGGATTTGCTCAGGTACTTAATGTATCAAGAAAACCTTTTATCTACACAGTTTTATGAGTTACAGACTCCATCACTCTCTCATAATGACAGAAAATCATTGAAACAAAAATGCTTACTACCCTGCAATAGCAATAAAAAGCACATTTGCCCTGAACCAATACATCCATTACCTTGTAACCTTAGGGATATAAAGGAGTGATAAATTGAGACTACAAGACCCTTTATCCTAAGTTATTGGTTCAGTATTTTCCAGCGGTGTAATTTAAAATCAGCAAAGAAAAGGGGATTTTAAGTATGTTATTTACCATTCCAGTATCATTTTTTTTCAAAAATTCCTTTGTAAGATCTTATGTGGTATGCTATATGTCACATTTCTTGGTATGTATTATAACCTAAATATAAAACATAAATTAAAAAATTATTTTCAATGTAAGAAGAAATACAATTGTTTATTCAAAAACAACTAATATTGATGGTATAATACATAAGGTAATAGTTTCATAAGAATGAATATTGTCTTTATAATAAGATTAAATGTTTTAAATTTTTTAAAGAATATATTGTTATTGATTTCAGAGAGGAATGGAGAGGGAGAGAGAGAAAGAAACATCAATGATGAGAGAGAATCATTGATTGGCTGCCTCCTGTATGCCCCCTACTTAAGACTGAGCTGGAAACCCAGGCATGTGCTCTGACCAGAACTCGAACCCTGACCTCCTGGTTTATAGGTACACATTTAACCACTGAGCCATACCACCTGGACAATAAGATTACATTTTAAGTCAGAACATCAGCATAGTGTTTCTATAGAAAAATACTAGGTTGAAATTAAAGTTACAATAGCCAAATTCTGGTTTTGATTCAGCTCTAGATACAATCTGGGTACCAAATCTTCTTTATATTTAATAATTTTTAGTTCTATCAACCAATTGACATACAAATGTACCTCTATTATTGCAAGGAAAAATTGTAATAATTATTTATCAAAAACACTAATAATTTTATGATTAAAATATTAAGAATTTTTAAATAGCTATTTAATACAAAAACAGACTGTTACTATGACTAATAATAGTATAGTTAGCTAAATACTTCTAAGAAAAATGTATCTTTCTATGGTTTGCTCCCTGAAAGAAGAGAAAGAGGTTAGGACTAGATGCTGTTATTTTGTATGGGTCATGTAAGTAGTGAGGATGCAGGAAGAAGGAGGTAGGTGAAGTAAAACCTAATTCAAGAGTTGTATTGTAGTTGCTGTTATATTAACAGCAGCTTACTAGTGCCAGGACTTCTGCCACTTCAAAATGTGCCCCTGAAGAAAGATAGCTGAAGCATTCATCTGTATCTCATTTGTTGGATACTCCCTCCTATCCACTGAGGTTAACTGCCTTTTAGTTCTAATAAGCATTTCCAGCTGAGCATATTCCTGAGGTATCAATGAAGGCCCTGAGAGAGAAATTAGAAATATATTCAAATGAATAACAGATATTTATAACATTTACATGGTGATGTTTTTATTTATTAATGTTTGCATGATATATTTTCATTCTTTCACTTTTAACCTGCCTTATTATTATATTAGACATGAATTTCTTATAGACAGTACATAGTTGAATCATATTCTTCAGTCTACTCTTCCAAATTCTCTTTCAATTGTGTGTTTAAACCATGCATTGTGTGTTTAAACTATTTAAAATAATTATAGATAGATTATGGATAAATGTGTGATTTTATTGTTCATTTTGTATTCTTTCTGGTTTCCATTTCTTTGCATTTTTTTATATTCTACATTAATGTGGGTTCATTGATCATTTTTAAATTTTTCATTTTAATATACCTATTGGGATTTTATACATATTACATTATTTAGTTTAGTAATTACTAAATACTCTCGGTATAACATTATACATACATAACTTATCACAGTCGATTGATATCCACCTTATACCAAATTGAGAGAAGTATGGAAACTTCATCTCACTTTATGTCCCTTTTATATTTCACATTTCCAATGTAAATGTCTTTTAAAATTTACTCAGCATATATTTAAATCCATATCAGACAATGCTATAATTTTGGTTTCAATCATCAAACATAATTGAAAAAACTCAATAGGAGAAAGGAAATGGATTGCACTTAGTCATATTTTTATTTTTTACATTGATTTTCTTTCCTGATGGTCTTCTTTTATAATTCCTTTAGTTTCATAAAAGTTTTTTCTTCATTATATTTTAATAGTTTTCCTTCATTTGTGAATGTATTGAGTTCCCTTTCATTCTGGAGGGTATTTTCACTGGGTACAAAATGCTTGATACAATGTCTATTTCTTTTCTGCAGTGAAATAATGTTATGCCATTTTCTTTTGCCACTGAGAAACCCACTGTTATTCACATTGTGTCCCCCACCATAGCTAAAGTTCCATTTTAATCTCTATGCTTTCAAGATCTTTCATTTTTAGAAGTTAATTTATGGTGTATATTAATGTGAATTTCTTTAAGTTAATTCTATATGGTGTTTTTTCAGCCACTCATAACTGTAGGTTTATTACTTTTGCCAAAGTTAGGGAAAGGATTCAGCCAATATTTCTTCCAGCACTTTTTCAGCACCACCCTCTTTCTTCTCTCTCTTTATGATTCCAGTAACACTGATATTAAATATTTGGTAATAGTTCAGCAGGTCACAGGGTTCTGCTTATTTTCTCTAGTACATTTTCTCTATGTTGTTCAGATATTTTCATTTTATTGTTTTATCTTCAAGTACACTAATTCTTTCCTTTGTACTCACCATTCTGTTCATGAAACCATTTATTAAGGTTTTGATTTTAGTTATTTTTTTTTAATTCTAAAATTCCCACTTGGTTCTTCAACTGGGTTTATCACAAGCATAACATGAGAGATCTTTGTGATATTAGAAATGTTCTTTACCTTGACTGTATCAGTGCCTATATTCTGGCTGCAATATTGTATTATAGATTTTTTAAGATGTAACTACAGGGAGAAACTAGGGAAAGTTTCACACAATCTCTGCAGTTATCTCTTAAAATTTTATGTGCATCTACAATGATCTCAAAGTAAAAAAAATTTAAAAGAAAATCTAAAATGATATAAACATTTTTATATAACCATAATATTCAAATCATACATTTTATTTTCATGAAGTTGATTATTATTTATTCTAATTGGTATAATTGTATCACAAATCACACCAAATTTAATAATTTATACAAACGTAATAATTTTTTACATCTTCAGATGTTTTGGGTCAGTAGCTGGGGGAGAGCTCAGCTATGCAATTCTTGCTTGGGATCTCTCATGAATTAGCAGTCAGATAACAGCTGGGACCACAGTCACTTGAAGGCCTGAATGGAAACTGGAAGATTCACTCCTCATAGCTGGCAGACCAGTGTTGATTGCTGGCTAGTGGTTTTAGTTGCTCTCTATTTACACCTTTCCCTTGGGATATGTATGTTTTTGTTTGTTAGTTTTAACTATATGGTGGCTTTCTCCAGAACAGATGATCCAAGGAACCAAGTTGAAATGATAAAGCCTTTATGATGTAGCCTAAGAAATCACATATTGTCACTTTTCCAGCATTCTATTCCTTACATGAGGACATCCCTATTCAGTGTGAGAGGAGACTTGATAAGTGCATGAGTATCAGGATCCCAGAAATATTAGGGCAATCCTGTATTTTGGCTAAATAAAAAACATGGTCATTTTATTTAAAAATACCAAATAAGTATTCTATACGTATACTACTATATGCTTTAAAGTTTAACCATGAGAAATCTTTCTCTTTAATGCTTAGATTTCAAAAATAACTCATGTAAATCAGGAGGAACAGCTTGTAAAATCAAACTTCTGAT
>NW_005367809.1:1334597-1361020 GCF_000412655.1 Myotis brandtii | reverse complement strand
TATATTATGGATATATGAATACATATGATGTATATATATATATATAACATATGTGTATAGTAATATATACATATAAAATAAAATTTGGCTGACTCAACAGGTTTCTTAATTTATTTTAGGAAATTCACTAACAGTAATGAATATGCATAAATTCCAAATTCCAAAAAAATATATTATGGAGTGCTTAACATGTTCTACACTCTTAGTTAAATTTTCTTAGGAAAAAAGCATAAAACTTTGTTAAATTCACTAATTATGAACAAGCACACAACACTGATAGGTGCAAAATAGAATCCCCACTACACATCATTTTTAGTCCCATCTATATTTTATGTTGCTGATTAGAGAGTAAAAGGAGATAATTTCCCTGAAATTACCATATATTCATATGCATAAATGAGGAAGGAAACATATACAATGCTAAATTCTCCCAAAATTGTTAATGAATGCTTAGGCCGTTTTTGAAAAATGATGTTTATGTCAAGGCTTTGACTGTAATAGACATTATGTTTTCCCAGCATCTGGTCTCCAATGTATCAAAAATCCACTGAGATATGGTTATGAATAAGTAGTTCATATCTTTATGCTATGTTCCCTTGTTTTGGGAAAATGTATATTTAATAATATGTGTGGCCAAATATTATAATAGCACCTAGTTTAGAAACTTGAAAAATAGTCACAATGTAATGTGTTGTTGACAAAATGCAAACATTATTATTCAGTACCTGTTTACTCAGAAAAATGTATTCAAAGTTACAGGTGCACATTTAAATGTTAATGCCTGTGGCGAAGAATCATAATTATGTAATTTGTGTATGAAGAAATTTCATTAAGTTCTGTATTTAGCAATAATCTATGCAGAGTGTCCTCTAGGGAGTACCAGCTTCTATTCTGAAAGTTTAAGTCTAATTGTTAATTATCATATACAGTCTTCTGTAATAATGCTAATTAGTATCTCAGTGGCTGTACAACTATCTTCAGAGCTGTCATCTTGCCAATTGACAAGAAATATTGTGATATTTAAGTGTTCTATGAGTGCAACACTGTAAAATACAGTGAAAAGAAAGATTGTTAAATGGCAATTGGTAGTTATGAACCAAACTTTTCCCTTCTGTTCCATTAAAATCCTGTTTAATGAAAACTGTAACAAAGACTTTTGAAATGCCTCTGTACAAAAGCATTCAGTAGTCTGCCATAATTTTGCATGACATTACATTTCATTTTTAACTGCTTACTTTTCACTTTTTTTTAATGGCTTGCATTTATTTTTCAAGAAATTTACCTTGAGAAAAGTCTAAGCCTATATATTTTCATACTTTAATGTGAATCTAAAATATACCTATTTGTCTATGACAAAATATTTTGTTATTGTAAGTTAGATTTCAGGCATAGGCATTTAAGGGCGAGTTATATAGTCATTTAAAATGATGTAACTTTTTAAATAATTAGCAATTTTATGCATAGTTACTAGCTAAATTCATAATATTATGATTATGATAATGGACTAAATTGAATAATAATGAAAAGTGAATAAATGTCTACATGCCAGACTCTGTACTAAATTGAAATCTAATACATTTGGTCTCTGTCAGGGGCTCATATAATGGGCTACGCTATACACATGATAGGCCCTCTGATTTCTAACATTAAATTATACTATATATTTTTATGTACAATGTTATTTTAACTATTAATACATGCACCTGTATATGTATATACATATAATTCTGATTATTATGTTTTATAAATTATAATTTTCACTTGGTATGCTCATACATGCACACAAGTGTATATAGTATTCAATCTAAATTTTAATATTCTATAATATTTTAAGACTTATCAGAATAATATTTACCTAATAATGCCCACATTACTTTAGACTGGTAGAATTTAAAGACTTTTCCTTACATGCTGAATAAAATATAATTTATTTTTATTTTCAAATAAGTAAGTTTTTTAATATTTTCCAAAGAAATATATATGAATTATTTTAACAATAACCAGAAATGCTGTTTGGTTTTATATTGATACCCTTTATCTACTCTGTTTTTCATTTATTTTACTAAATATGTGACTATTCTTGGTTTATGTGAATGATAAATTAATGTTTTCTTGTAAAATTTCTATAAATTAATAACATTTTTTTCATTACTGTATACATCAAAATACCAAGGAATCTAACACCAATCATAATATTCTTGACAATTTATTTACATACATGTATATATAAACTACATGTGTAAATAAATTATATATTGATTACAAGACATAATTATATATAAATTTTAAAAGAATAACCTTCACGCAGTTGTGCAAATTTACTAGTCCTTGCTCTAATGTCATTGCCTTTGTGTCTGATATTAGAGCTGAAGTGCATAGGCAGTAAGTAGAGAAAACAAAATAGATATTATGTTGCTGGAAAACAAGAAGCTGAAACTCACAAGCAGGAGTTTAAACCCATGAAGATGAACTATAAAACCCATATCAATGTTTGTGTTCCTGACCTCAGTAATGTAGGTATTCTGCAGAAGCCACGGAGCTGGAGCTGCACACACACATACACCTCACCCTGGAGTTAGAGGTCAAGAATGACCTAGGAAAAGGTAGAGCAATTAGAGGCCCAGTTTAGACCAAAGAGGTGAGCCTGAAATTAAATGACAACATGTCTGAATTACAAAATGGCCCCTCTTTCAATTCCACTGTTCTATAACTTACAAAAATTTATCTTGGTGACCACCCTAATACTAATCAGTTATATATAATACTCAAGCTATGATAATTTAATTAATAGCACATTTAGCACTATATACCTAATTTTGGTGAAGCATGGTCACTACCTATTTCTTTTCACATAAGCATATGAACTTATATAAGTGAGAAACATTCATTTAAATGGTAAATTGAGAACACTCCAGAAAATTTAGAAATATTACATTTATAAAGTAATATGGATTGTTTGAACTTTACACTAGATAAAATTAGAATACTCTATGTGTGTCAAAATTCCATGAGAGATGGCCCAGTGTTGATAGAATATAAATACCTGGGAATCTCCTAACTTATGTTTTCCTATATTCCACAAATCATTTATTTAAAATTATCTTTATTGGGGTTAGTAATTGACATTCATTAAATTTTACCAACTCCTTTAGTTTTGACAAATATATGCAGTTGTATACACTAGAGAAAATTTCCATAACCCTAGGAAGTTCTTTCATGCCTCTAGACAGGCATTTTCTTCTTGCCATCCACCTGCCTGGAGCACCTATTGATTTGCTTACTGTCACAATGTTTCTACAATTTTAAAATTTTCTATAAATTCTATAATATGTAATCTTTTTTTGTCCAACCTTTCATTTTGCATAATGCATTTGAGATTTATCCATGTTGACATTTTTGTATCTATGAATTTCTTTTTTAATTACCTCTGGATATCATTTAGCCATTATTTCTTCCTTTTATTTTTTAATTCAGTTACTTGTATGACAATATACAGAATCTTCATTTTGTTTTCAGTCTTATATCTGTGTTCTACTTTCAAATTCACTGATTATTTCCTTCTATTTTGAGTAATATGTTATTCATTTTGCTTACTTTATTTTTAATTTTAGAAACTTTATTTTTATCTATCTCCAGAATTTCAATTTGAGATTTTTATACATATTTATTTTTATCAATTCCATTTTTCTAAGTTATTAAACATATAAAGGATATTTACAATATCTGCTTTCAGATCTTTGTCTTCTATTTTCATCACTAGTGTCATTTTTGTGTTTCTAATTTTTTTTCTTATTTATTGGTCATATTATCTCATTGCTTTCTGCTGATAGTTCTATATTGGATGCTAGGAATCATCGATTTTATATAGTCAGGTGCTTAATTTTGTTGTGTTCCTTTAAATATCAGGCATTTGTATTATATGCAGTTAAGTTATTTGAATGATTTTTTTCATGTTTTACTTTTAGGCTTCATTACCATGAAGTCTTAAAGATCTTAGCTTACAGATATTTTAGTTCCACAATTAAGCTTAGACACATTGGGGATTCTACCTAGCACCCTGTGTATTACAAGATCTCGGAATTATAAAATCTCTTATAAAACCTGTGAAATCTCTTACTAATTCCCATTGATTTTATTCTTGGTACCATGCAGTTTCCTTTTACACATGCCTAGATACATGCATCCACCTTGACTTCTTTGATGCCTGTCTTTGTCTCTTCTATGCAGTGGCACTGACAGCTACTTCCTTGTACTGTAGCGTGGGACCTGCTTCAAGGTCCTAGACTTTAGCAAACATAGAGATAATTTCATTTGTTTTCTTTCTATAATGGATTACTGTCGTGTGCTGCCTGGTGTCTAGTATGTGACAATGATGATTCAGATTTTTTTTTTTTCAGCAAAGGGAAAGAAGTTTAGGCAAGAGGTGAAATCTTATCTCATTTATTCCATTACGGCTGGAAGAGGAAATCCAGATAATATTATGGAAGTATTTGTTTTCTAATTGCATAATTCAAAGATTCAAATACAGTGTAATTTTTAGGAGTGTAATATGCTATATTCTGGGATATGCTATTATTAGTGATTGTAAACTGGTTTCTAAAAATCAATATGATCTTAAATTTAAATTAGACTATGTTAAACTTTTCTCAAATCTTGCTGAATGATAGGTTTATTGGAGAAAATGAAAGACTGCTGGACTTGAAAAAAAGAAAAGGGGGGAATGAAAGACTGCTGGAACCTCCCTTCCCCTTCTTAACTAGCTTTTCCAGTAAATGATCTGTTTTAGCTGACCTTTCCCATAAGTTCTGGTGCCCTGGTCTGGTCATAGCATAGCTATTTTATCTCCCCTAGAATCAGGTTGAGTAAAGACAGACCACTCTACCCCTAGGAGATGAGTCAACTGCTAACACAAACCAGACCTGTCCATTAACTGTTAACCTAGTTTCCTGACATTCCAAGCCGCCTGCGTGTGGCTATTGCCCTGACATTCCTGACCACCTGCGTGTGGTTTTTGCCTTTATAAACCTATGCTCTGCAACTGCTCGGGGCTCCCAGTCAGCCAGCACTTCCTTCGGGTTGCTGCGTGTCTGCCTGAGAGTCCCTGCGCTGCGCTTGTAATAAATCCTCTTGCTTTTGCATCAAGTCTTGGTCTTGGCGTTTGACTTGGGGTCGTCGCCCTCTCCATCAGGCACATCGGGGGTCTTGGGACCTCACATTAACATATGATTTTCTGTCTTGAAAATTGAAATAGAAATCGCTGACTACTCTTTACATCGCTATCGTTTTCAACAAACATCTAAAACTTAATTTGATAGTGTGCCAACTCTATTTACATTTACTTTCATTATCTAGTAGCAATATTTTCTGAAATGGAAGAATGACTTTTCCAATTTACTAATTTTCCAATAGTTGCCATCTTTACAAAAATGCTATCTTTCCAAACGGTTCATATCCAAAGCAGCGCTTTGATAATCCATGCTTATGATTATGTACATATGATTTAATATGCCTTCTGTATTATAATTATTTGGACCATCTCTTTATGTTATTATAGTCTTTCAGAGTTCACCATCTGTGATTTGAAATATGTATGCCCTACTGAATTTCCTGAATTATCCAGTTTTATTTCTATTCACCTTATATATTGGATTATCATTTCCATAGTCAGTATTTTTATTTAGTACTTTTTCAATCCAATTACTATTGTTTCCAATTTTCATAGCATTTTATTAAATTTTAAAATACTACTGTATAATCCTGATCAATTAGTTTACTTAATTTTTATTTTACTGGTATATGTTGTTTTATTCAGTTTATCACTTTCATTTTTGTCCTTCTCAATTGTCTTCTAAGTTTTCCCATGTGAACTTATTTTGATTTGCTTGATATTCTCCATAATTAGACTGGTGATACATTTCTATAGCTACAGGTAAAGACAAAATCTAAATTAGCCCCTAATATGTGTTCCTCACATGGGTGAAGGAGGAGCATAAATTTAAGACTGCAATATGAGCCCCATCATTCAATGTGAATTCAGGTTACCTCCAAATTAATCCAAATCAATTGTAGACTTTCTGTTTTTGGTTTTAAGTGCAGCTATACTCTTAATAATTGCCTACATCAAGCTTAGAGTAAAAAAAAAAGAGCTCAGAGGCCACCCTCAAGCTCTTGGCCCCTAAACCTAATAATGGTCCAGCATCCCTTTAATATTACCCTACCTATTGGCTCTTCTGCTTTGCTGCCTTCTCGATATGAATGAACCTAGCAAGATTCTAGGATTACAAGATATGGGCCAGTGGTGCATAATACTGACGTACATTCTTACTTATACATTATACTGTTCTATAGGGTTTGGGGCAACATGAACATCCCCGATGACTTAAACGTGTGAACTGATATTTGTGTGTACAACCTGGAACAGCTTGTTTTCAGCTTTGACTTCATAATTATTTTGTCTTACTTCTAGCTTCAGGCTCTGTGTCACAATGTCAAGGATAAAAAGGAGAAATCTAGACTTTACTTCCCCAGAATATTCCAAGCGATATTATCTTCAGCCATATATATGCTTTCATTTCTCCCGATTGTGACCCAGCTACTCTCTGATTGTCCAGGGTTTTTGTAAGTTTTCCATTATTTGTATTTGAATTTCATCAGAGTTCAAATATTTTTTTCTTAAATTTCTAGAGTTTTACTTAGCAATTGGAGCCATTAGCCAGTTTCTGTTTGCTATCTCTCTTATTCCAATAAATATCGCATTTCTCATTTAATCAAGGAATAACTCAAGACTTTTGTCTTTACCAGTTCATTCTAAGAATTGAATCACAGTCTACAAATCTATATAAATTATGCCTGACAGACCATTACATTTTTCATGCACTATATCTTCTTCCACTAAAACTTGGGAACTGGGAGCCCTTGGAACTATCATGTACTATTACGTTCTCCTTAAATTTTCTGAGAGACAAATTCCTCACATTTTTCTTCCCTCTTGATTAAATGTGTAAGACTGAACTTCTCATCCTTATTCTTATTTTACCTTTTATTACCCTTTCTTAAAAATGGTATTTCACTGAGCATAATATTTTTATCTCAAGACAGCCAGATAGATTCTTGTGAAATCTTATGGATTTCATTTATGAAATCTTATAAAAACACCCAAATCTGTTATATAGTTTACTTGGTTCGAAACTGCCAAATTTCTTCAACATATTTGTCTTATTTTTAGTGTAAGTCTGGTTTTTAAGATTTATTCGTTCACTAACATAAACTTATGTTGAGCTAGGTATTTTTTTATGGTTTGTTAGATTAAAGTTATTCAAGGGGAACTGACCTAGTTCATGGGTTTCATGTTGCAAGGACAAAGAAAAATAAGTTATATGTTTAAGTCATGGTATTAAATGAATGTGTCTAGAATAATGTGTTAAATATAAGTTATTTGGAACAGTGAAAAGTGGTGTATAAACTTTAATGATTAAAACAAATAAAATTTACAATGTATACCATGTGGTTCAATATTAACAGGTGAACAAAAGGCCTTGGGGCTGACAGAATGTCCAGCACTGTGTTGCATTTCTCAAAAATTATGCTATTTTCAATCTTCATTCAGTGTGTATCATTAGAAGGATTATGATTCCACTTTAGTTTGTTCCATTCTGTGCAGTTTTGTATATCAAGAATTATGTGTCAAAGGTAGTGAAGATCAAAACTCTATCCAAAAGTAGAAAACTTTAAGTAATGAGATTTAGAACAGAAAAACCAAGTAAATATAATGCTTGTTTCCAAATATATAATACATTACTTGGTAACAATAACTTTTACTTTCCTAGAGGAAATAATTAGTCTATAATGTGTAAAAATAAGTATGCAAATTAAGCAGGGTCCTGGGGGGAAAAAAGGAACCAAATTAGGAGTTCAAACCTCTACTCCAAGTTTGCCCATTTTGCTTGTTTTCCTTTTAAGGACTTCTTTTTTGGCATCTTAAGGAGTTGTTCTTCCTGTTTTCTCCACTGTCTGACCATACACTCAGTGGAAGGAGGTCCAAATTGTCTCTCTGCGGCTCTATTTCCATGCTCTTTTGCATAGCTGATTACATTCAGTTTGAATTTTGCAGAGTAAGATAATTGCTTACAGGTATTTAGTATCTTTTTATTTTTTGACATCTTTATGGGCTCAGAACACTCTGGTTCCTGTTGCATCTGCGCACTCTCCACCTCCACTTCCAATCAGCTGATGTCAGTAACAATAAAGCTTGTGATTGTAGGAAGCCTGTTTGACAAGGTATGGGCAGCTACACACTTGCATGGCTCCTTCCTCAGCTGACTTCCGTATATAAGATGTCCCTCAATTTCTAGCCTGATTAATTGGCAGACCATTTTGACCATTTAACCAGTCGCTATGATGCACACTGACCACCAGGGGGCAGACGCTCCAACTGGTAGTTTATCTTGCTGCTAGAGTCTGGCTGCTGGGGACTGGGCGAGAGGGACCAGACACGCCCTGGAGGCCTCCCACAGCCACTCTCTGGCCGGCCAACCTCCCTTGGTCCCTCCCCAGCCAGCGGGTCCCAATCAGCCCAGATTGGGACTGGGCAAGAAAGGCCAGACATGCCCTGGAGCCAACCTGGCCTCTAAAATATTTCTTCTCTGCCCTAACAGGTTTGGCTCAGTGGATGGAGCGTTGGCCTGCGGACTGAAGGGTCCCAGGTTCGGTTCCGGTCAGGGGCATGTACCTTGGTTGTGGGCGCGTCCCCAGTGGGGGGTGTGCAGGAGGCAGCTGATAGGGTCTTATACATGAAAAAATATGGTATATATTTTTTGTGTACACACAAAACAAGAATTTTGAAATTTTACAATGAGTTTAATAGTAGCCTAAAAAATCAATACATGTTTTCAGTTTCCTGTCATTTCCTTAACTCTATTTTTATATTTTTATCTGTGTATCTCCAGTATTTTGGAAACAGCTATACACTTATGCCTAACACATTTCCTCCCCAAGTGATAATTGCTAATTTACAGAGTGCTTTCTATATTATAAACACTATTTAGACCCAAAGGGAAAGAATAAATATCAGTAGAAAAATGTAAGATATATTTCGCCTTTGTTGATTTTATATTCAAATATATACCTTTCAGCCCTGGCTGGTTGTCTCAATCAGTTGGGAACATTGTTCCATGCACCAAGGTTTACAAGTTTAATTCCTGGTCAGGGCACATACTTAGGTTGGGGGTTCAATTCCCAGTCAGGGTGTGTAGTGGAGGCAACTAATCAGTTTCTCTCTCTATTTCTCCCTCCTCTCTCTCTCTCTCTCTCTCTCTCTCATCTCACCTCTATCTCCTTTTCTATCTCTTTAAGATCAACAAAAACATATGCTCCGGTGAGGATTTAAAGAAAGAACAAATATACCTCTCAGAGCATTGGAAAAAATACAGTTACATAATGTACATTGTTTGCCAAATGGTTATAAATACTATACAGAAAATAGAACAAATTGCATCAAAGGGTCATTGTGTTATCTTCACAATTAGCTAGTTATTATCAATAAAGGAAGTCAGACAGTCTACCCATGATCACCTAGGAAGCTTCAGCAGGATGCTACAGCTTCACACATTGTCGTTCCTCCAAGGAGATTAACACCCTTCCTTCCCCCATCCCATGTGCAATAAAAGGTAGGGTGGCAGAGCGGAGGGGCTTGCCTATCAGTCTAGCTGGAGAACAGTGGATTGGCTAGGGGGTAGACCTCATTAGAAGTGCACAAAATCTTGAAAAGTTAATCGGTTAAGCTCCTGGTTAAAACCCCAGAAAAAGGAGCTTTGCTCTCTCGTTTGCTCATGTTCTCTCTTGCTCTATGACCCAGCTGCTTGTTCTCTCCATAGTCAAGTGGCCCTGAGCAGCCATATGGCTCATGTCTATGCAGACCCTATGCTCAATGGACTGCAGCTGGGAATACAAGATAAGCTAGCCAGACACTGGACTGGACTGTGCTTTAATATGGAACAGACATTCTGGGCAGTGGCCTTGATTCTGGCCCTACTGAAGACAAGATGAGACTTCTTCCATGGCAAGATGGACAGAGATGGGCCCTTGAAGGGGAACCACCTTAAATTCACATCATCAATAAAGCTTTCCACAAAACCCATCATCTCATGGGGGCCTCAGGAAATTCATTTCATGGAACCACCCTAAGAGCTCCATTCCCACTGACAACAATTGATTTAGGAGGGACTTGCAACTTTAAATGTTATCCAGAAAGACTTCACTGAGAAAGTGAATTGTTCACTTACAGTTATTTTGTTACCAATTGGGGTTACCAGCTGGGGCCTCAATTTTTCTCATAGATGCAGAAAAGATTTTAAGGTCAATGAAAATGAAAGTAAAGCAAAGTGGGATTTATTGAAGATACACTCTAAGCGAGGAGTGGGCCAATTGAGAGAGGAAATGGCACTGAACTCCTAGGAATTTTCTGGGTGGAGACTTTCATTTGTATTCAGGGATGATTGATAGAAAGGGTCATCTATGCTAATAAAAGCCTAGGTGGTCCTTGTGCCGCCACAAGATGGCCACATGTACAGCGGAGGCGTGGCCCGGCCCCGCTCCATGCGGTGAGGCCTGAGGGTCCCACGGCTCCATGCGGCACAGAGGAGGGCAGTCCCGGTATCTCTGCCACCTCGGCAGGTCCCGGCAGAGGATGTGGGTTGTGGCAAGGGAGGGCAGTTGTGGGTGATCAGGCCAGCAGGAGAGAGCAGTGGGGGTGATCGGGCTGGCAGGGGAGCAGTTAGAGGACGATCAGACTGGCAGGCAGGCAAGCAGTTAGAAGCCAGCAGTCCCGGATTGTGAGAGGGATGTCCCAGATTGGAGAGGGTGCAGGCTGGGCTGAGGGACCCTCCCGCCCCAGTGCACAAATTTTTGTGCCATGCACCGGGCCTCTAGTATAATTATATTTCCTCTGTATATGCCCATACATACATACAGAAAAAACCATGGGGGGAGGGAGGAATCAATACCATAGTGCAAATTTTATTATAATTAGTCTAGGGCCCTAGTAAGGTCACACTGAGGTTATGTTTTTGTCTGAGCTTGTGTAGTTCTGAACCTGCCTGCCGGTGGTTGGCTGAGCCCCATAGAGAGAGAGGTGGTCTGAAGACAGTGTTGATCCAACCCCTGTTCAGACCCCAGCAGCTCATGTTTAACTTTCTACCTAACAATTTCATTAATCAAATAAAAAACTTGGCTACCCGGAACTTCAAAATGATCCTCTCCTATGCATAAAACTAGAGGAGAACTGGACATTGGTGAATAATGTTGTCGGAGAAATGCGTGGATGGCCTTTCTCCATTGTTAGTGGGAGTGGGGTTCTTGGAGTGTTGCTGGAATAAGCATTTCTGGAGGTTCCCATGGGAGGATGAGATATGGTAGAAAGCTTTATTTGTTTTGAAATTATATTCCTCCATTTCTATCATCCCATTTCTCTTAAACCAGTCCTAGAAGAGGTACACCTAGGGATTCAGCAGAGCTCAAAGCAAAGTCAGTGTCCAGAGTTCCCATTTCATGGAGGGACTGGGTCCAGCACAGCATCAGACTAGATGCAGTTCATTAACCAATTGTGTTTGGGGTCCACATAGCCATGGACGGATGCAGGAACATGAGAGCCCCCGAAAGCCAAGAGCATCAACCTAGAGGCAAGAGATCAAGAGAGAGAACTCCTTTATTTGGGAGTTTAAGTATCTCAAATCTTCTGCCCTTACAGTGGCCACACCTATTCTGACTAATGTATTATTCCCTGGTGTTACTGATAGACAAGTACCTTCCCTATATCACCTAAACTTTATTGGGCATACCTATCATATTTGCCTTTCCTTTGTTCCTTCCCCTATTAATAACCAGGTTATTTACAATGGTATCAATGATACTTCCACATCAAATTATTACTGCTGTAAGATACAATAACACACCTAACATTGCAGGGCAATGAATGGGAAAAAAATAAGAACAATATTAAGTAAGTTATGTTGTACATAATAGATAATTATTAATTAAAAAGCAGACTAGAAAGAAAAGTATTTGCAATATAAAATGCTAGGCACTGGATTAAATAAAGTTTGAACGTATTTCTTCTCTATAGTAGATAAGATGAGATTAAAAGTAAGATATTCAAAATAATTTGCTGTAAATTTTTTTTGACCCAACTAAACTTTTCTATATGCTGTGTTTATACTTACCATATTTAATTATTAGATTAATAGTTTCTCTTATGGAGAAGATTATAATAGCTACAGAATCCAGCTAGCATCACTCTTAAAATGTAGCAAATAATCCACAGCCGGTATTAAATTGATAGAGAAATTTAAAAAAATTTACATTAGTGATATCAGTGAAATCAGGTGTTAAAAAAAAACAATCTTTTTCACATTTCATTTTGAAACTGAAAGGAGTTTTTAGATGTAAAATAGGCAGGTGTAGGGAGTTTTAGGAACTAGGGGGTTCATGGGGGAGGAAGACATTGTTAGTTGGGGGCTTAGAGCTGCCAAAAGGCATACATTCACAGAGAACAAAAGGTGCCACAGGATAAGGGGAAAGAAAGACATCAATTCACAGAAGATAAGGACAAGCCACAGGGTATGGGGAGAAAGAGGAAACAAACTTTCATGGGGAATAGAGAAATGCTGACTAGTGGGAGAGAGAGGAAAACAGATTTTCACAGGAGATAGAGAATTCTCCCACTGAAGGGGGAGAAAAAGAAGGGGGCAGCATGTGGGGTTTGAGCTTTGAAGTTGATATTCTACCAACAAGAAGGGAGCATCAAGAGACAAAGAACTGCAGCCTTAAAAACCTTAGAAAAAGAGAGTTTAGTGGGTCACCCCCTTGAGACCCCCTCCCTACACGGGAGTCTGTACCTGTTTCCAATAAATTTCCAACCTTTTCATCTACCACTTTTTGACTATGGCTTCATTCTTCGAATCCACCTGGACAAGAACCCAGGAAAGAAAGCACCCTTGCATCCTGCTCAGAAGAAGAAACCACTCGATTGAAAATGATGAAAAGTTGTTTATTTACAGTTGTGTGCATATCTGAGAGAAAGAAAAAATTTAAAAGCTATTTTTATTTATTTTTTAGATTTTAATTCTGGAGGGAAAAAAAAGACAACTCTACTTATGTATGTTATATGAATTATTAAATTGCTTATCCAAGTAACAGGGTAATAATTTTTGTTTAGAATTTATACTTTAACACCTTTGTGTCTTCAGAGATTTTAAGACAGATATTTGCCACAATTCATTACAAAAAAAAAAAGAGGAAGAAAAAGATAACTGCCCAGCTTTGACTTGTGGGCAGAAGTTGCTCTGACCACTCAGTGACACAGAATGCAATTGCTGAAACATTAACCTTAAGAAAGGCAGCTGAGAAAATTACTAGAGTGAACAGTCAGAAAATGTTTTTTTCCAGTCTATTAGACCACAGCACATTCAGCTAGATTTTAACAGGTGTTCTGAGGTTCGTGTAAAATATTAATACATGCTTTAATTCAATCATAACATTTCCACTGAAGAAACAGCCCAATTTATTGCATTTTTTTTCAGTTAATAACAAAGGTCTATTGAAAGAGTAGTGAAAGCAAAGGAAGCCCAGGGCAGCTCAGCTTTCTTGGCTCAGGGCCAGCACCCACTAGCAAGCCACTTGGTGTTATTGTGATGCAAATGCCTTGAAGCCAGGCACTCACTCACAGCATCTGATTTAATAGAGAAGGGGACAGGGAAGTCACAATACAAACAAAAACACAAGCAGAATTGGCAATAGAAAACAAATCTTGGGGTGTTCAATGACATTTTGAGCCTCTAAATAAGAAATGCAAATTGATTGATTCAGCAGTGCCAAAGAAAAACAGCACATATCACATCTACCTGGATATAGGGTGATGCTGACATAAAGTAAAAGAATAAAAATAGTCTTTATTTCTCCCTCATTCAAATCGCTTACTTTACAAAGCTTTATTAACAAACGATAAAAGAATTAAAATTATATTGGTGAAGATATTGCTACGAGATATGTCTGATATTTTGCTGCCTGTGGATTCTTCTAAGATTTTTATGGTTTCCCGTCTTACATTTAAATCCTTTATCCAGTTTGAGTTTATGTCTGCGTATGGTGTAAGTTGGTGATCTAGTTTCATTTTTTTGCATATATCTGTCCAATTTTCCCAACACCATTTATTAAAGAGACTACCTTGACTCCATTGTATGCTCTTGCCTCCTTTGCCAAATATTAATTGAGCTTAATGGCTTGAGTCGATTTCTGGGTTCTCTGTTCTGTTCCCTTGGTCTATATGTCTGTTCTTGTGCCAGTACCAGGCAGTTTTGAGAACAGTGGCTTTGTAGTATAGCTTGATATCTGGTATTGTTATCCATCCAACTTTGTTCTTCTTTCTCAGGATTGCTGTGGCTATTTGGGGTCTTTTTTTTCCATATAAATTTTTGGAGAGTTTGTTCTAGGTCTGTGAAATATGCCATTGGTATTTTAATGGTGATTGCATTGAATCTATAGATTGCTTTGGGTAGTATGGACATTATAATGATGTTGATTCTACTAATCCATGAACAGTATATTATTGCATTTATTTATATCTTCCTCTATTTCTTTTTTTAATCTCCTGTAGTTGTCTGAGTACAGGTCTTTTAACTCCTTAGTTAAGTTTATTCTTAGGTATCTTAATTTTTTGTTGCAATGGTAACTGGGATTTTTTTTAGTTTCTCTTTTTGTGAGTTATTTCTATGATACTTCTCCTAGGACAATGGAAACTAAGAAGAAAAAAACAAATGGGACTACATCAAAATAAAAAGCTTCTGTACAGCAAAAGAAATCATCAATAAAACAACAAGAGAGCCCACCTAATGGGAGAACATATTTGCCAATGTTACATCTGATAAGAGTTTAATCTCCAAAATTTATAGGGAACTCATACAATTTAACAAAAGGAAGATAAACAATCCAATCCAAAAATGAGCAAAAGACTTAAATAGACACTGTTTGAAAGTGGACATACAGAAGGCCAAGGGTCATATAAAAAATGCTCAAAGTCACTAATCATCTGAGAGATGCAAATCAAAACAACAATGAGGTATCATCTCACACCTGTCAGAATGGCTATCATCAACAAATCAACAAAGGACAAGTGCTGGAGAGGATGTGGAGAAAAGGCACTCTCATGCATTGCTGGTGGGAATACAGACTGGTGCAGCCACTGTAGAAAACAGTATGGAGTTTCCTCAAAAGATTAAAAATAGAACTCCCATTTGACCCAGTAATGCCACTTCTAGAAATATATCCCAAGAAACTAGAAACACCAATCAAAAAGAATATATGCGCCCCTATGTTCATAGAAGCATAATTTACAATAGCTAAGATTTGGAAACAGTCTAACTCCATCAGCAGATGATTAAAAACCCATATACATCTACACAATGAAATACTATGCTGCTGTAAAAAAGAAAAAACTTTTACTATTGTAACAGCATGGATAGACTTGGAGAACACTATGCTAAGCAAAATAAGCCAGTTGAAGAAAGATAAATATCACATGATCTCACTCATTTATGGATGATAATAGACAACATAAATTGATGAACAGAAACAGACCCAGTGACATAGAAGTTTCGAACAAACTGTCCAACCTCAGCTGAAGGTAGAGGAGGGTTTTTTTTTTGGGGGGGGGAGGGGGAATAAGAGATCAACCATAGGACTTGTATGCATACATATGAGCATAACCAATGGACACAGACACTAGCTTGGTGAGAGCATGTGCTGGGGGGCGGGAGCAGCTGGGGAGAGGTCAATGGGGGGAAAAGGAGACATATGTAATACTTTCAACAATAAATTAAATTTAAATTAAAAAAAGAATAAAAATAAAAAAAAATAAAATTATATTGATGAGATGTATTTCAAAGCACAAGAGCTAAGAAAATAAAATAGGGACATATTGATTATTTCAAAAAAGCTTGATTAAAACTATAGTTCCAGTTGTGACTCTAGATAAATTACGTACTGTTATTTAAAAAAAAAACAAAAAACAAAAAAAACATGCACTTGACCAGGATTAACTCTACATCTCAAAAGAAAATATAATTTTTATTATATTTTAAATTTCTAAGGTTATGCTGTTAGGTCTGCCAGATCGTTGGATTGATACCCCTCCCCTGAGAACTGACCTTTAGGACACTTCACAGTGGACATTCCACTTGCTATGACCAATCTCTCTCCCCTCCAGAGTTGCCCAGTATCCAGACCTGCACAGAGAATTATCCACCCATAAAAAGCCTGCCTAGAGTCCTTTAAAAACCTCTGACTCCCTGTCTTTAAGGGCTGGCACTGTTTTGAGGCTCAGCCCATCTGGTTTTCCAGATGACCTAATAAATTCATAATTCCATACCCGCTTTGACCTCCTGCGTTCCTCCTTCAACGACCCTAACATATGCATTCTGAACTTTATGATCTATAACAAAAATGAAACCCTTGTAAATGTACAACTCTTGTATTTTCAACTTTGAGTAAAGGCTCAAAGTAATACAACAAAATTAAATATTAAAAAAGGTCTTTTAAAAAATTTATAAATAAAGATATGTATCATCATAAAAAAGATGCTAAATTCTAGACTTTCCTTCATTCTTATGTATAGATCTTCATACTTTCCTTTGTCTTATTGGTTCACAGAAAATTTGTTAGACATAAATACTGTTCAACAAAGATTTCTGGGTCTTCCTCAAGGCATATAGCAATGTTGCCAGATAATTGAGTGGGTGAAATTTTTCTGTCACTAGTGGGAGTGGGGTTTCTGCCACATCTTGAGAAAAGGAATTTTCTAAGACTCACATGGGAGGATGAGTGGCTTTTATTTGCATATAATTATATTCCTTGGTTTGCAAAATCTCAAGTCCCTTCAACCAGTCCTGGAAAAGATGCAGCTGGGGCTCCAGAAGAGCTAAAAGCAAAGTCAGTGTCCAAAGTTTCTGTTCCTGAGTCCGACACAGCATCAGGCTAAGCCGTTAGTTGTCATCCATTAGTCCTTTGTGTGGGTCCCACAGCACTGTGAGTCACGTGGGTGAATGTGGGAGAGCACATCTCCTGCAGCAGGAGTCCCAACAGAGCAAGAGGGCCAAGAGGGCAAGGGGGAACTTTCTTTGTTCAGGAGTTAAGTATCTTAGGTTTTGCACCCTTGTAGTGGCCATGCCTATTCTAGCCACTGGCCTTTTTCCGTTGTGACTGATAAGTAAGTATCTTCCCATGTCACCCAGATTTTACTAGGCTTGTGCCTTTTGTCCAGGCCCTTACCCTATTGATCTGTGGGGAACAGACCGGGGGCTTGTGCCTTTTGTCCAGGCCCTTACCCTATTGATCAGAAGAGTGTCAAATTACAGCCTCCTGGCAAAGCTGTATAAATGATATTGCTACTTCATCTAGTCTTTCCTTTGCTCCTTTCCTGTTAAATAATAACTGGGTTATTTATTATTATTAATGGTATCAGTGATACTCTTCCTCTATCCCCTGGAAGTTAGGAATGAAGCTGTGATTTGTTTTGGCCAATGATGTAATTGAGTGATGGTAAACATTTCTGGGCAGAAGCATCAAAAGCCGCAACGCTATTTATCTTGCTTCTTTCTCCTGCCATAGTGATCTTGCAAGTGATGATGTTGTTAAAGCCTAGTTATTATTTAACAGGGAAGGAGTATAGGCATGCCATTGACACGGCTTTGTCAAAAAGCTGCAAATAGCATTCTCCAAGTCTGTTCCCCACTGATTGATAGGGGAAGTAACCACACAAAGGCAGTTTAGACTCATGCCTCGTAAGGTCTGAGTGATGTGGGAAAGTGCTTGCCCATCAATCACACCTGGAAACCAGTAATTGGCCAATATGTGCACGGCCACTGCAAGCGTGCAAAACCTCAATGTATAAACTTCCAATCAAAGGATATTCACTCTCTCTTGACTCCAGTGTGCCTGGCTCCTGTGATTTTTGTGGCAGGGGCAAGTTCTCCTGTGCCCGCGTGGCACGCGGCCATGTTGGGCTCCCCATATGGACTAATAGACTTTTTAATTAGCTTGAATGCTGAACCACCACCAACTGCAACATGGAAAGAAAATTCTGGACATCCGCCTTGTTTCTGGCTCTGTTGACCTCCCAGCTGCACCTTTTCTAGGACTGGCTTAAGTGAAATGGGCCTTTATAAATGGAGGAACATAACTACACACATAAAAATCACTCAGTCTCCCATGCCAGTCTAAGAAAATTCTTTTCCTCAAGTTATTGTAAGAACCCCATTCCCACTAACAACAGAGAGATTCCACCTGTGCAACTCTTCAATAACAGAAGGACCCCCTGAAAGGCTGTGAGTGGGACGTTATGGGTCATATTGTCATCTCCCCCTCAACCCTAGTTCGCTTACAATAATGAAGATGATATAAGTAGAGGTGATACATGTTTCCACTTTCCTGGCTTTTCAAGGTGAGTTCAATAAGATATAAAGACTCAGTTTGGTTTCTAAACAGAATCTGCTTTCATTGTAGGGCAAGATGTGAGTCCTTATGAGAAAAGTAGTTGGTGTATTTTAAAAAAAAGAAAATTCACCCATTCATCACATGAACAAATGTCATATTTCCCTACTATGTGCCAGATCCTGCCTAGGCCCTGGAGATAAAGAGTTCAAAGAGGAAGACAGTCTCCCCAGGCACCTGGGGCTCCCATGCCAGGGGGATTTTACATCCTTAGGGAAAGAGGAAACCTCAGAGTCATCAGCCTGATTTTCCATTCTGTAGATGGGAAAACAGATTCCAGTGAGAATTATTTGCCCAAAGGCCACTTTTATAAACAACACCATAATTAGATCTTGAGTCTCTTCTATTATTTCCAAGACTAGAGGTCCGGGGCATGAAAATTCATGCACTGGAGGTGGGGTTTCTCAGTGCAAAACCTCAATGTATAAACTTCCAATCAAAGGAAATTCACTCTCTCTTGACTCCAGTGTGCCTGGCTCCTGTGATTTTTGTGGCAGGGGCAAGTTCTCCTGTGCCCGCGTGGCACGCGGCCATGTTGGGCTCCCCATATGGACTAATAGACTTTTTAATTAGCTTGAATGCTGAACCACCACCAACTGCAACATGGAAAGAAAATTCTGGACATCCGCCTTGTTTCTGGCTCTGTTGACCTCCCAGCTGCACCTTTTCTAGGACTGGCTTAATGGGCAGGGGACTTTGGAACCTGAGAAATGTAATTCCACACAAATAAAATGTTCTGCATCCCATCCTCCCATGGGAGCTTCTGAAAATGCTTATTTCAGTGGTGCCCAAGAACCTTCACCTCGCTGCCACAAGCGACAAGGGAGCTTAATGCTCCTGTATCAGAAGCGTAGTCAAGATGGAATGATAATTGTCCTGTGTCCTCTAGGAAGGCAAGCATTGAGCAAAGCAGCTCAGGTTGGAAAAGTAGTATGAACACATAATAAACTTGTTTTACTAAGCCACTGAAATTTAGAAGCAGTTTGGTACCTCAGCATAAGTGACCCTATCTATCTTATCTAATAAAGAGGGGATATGCAAATTGACCATCATGCCATAACTGTCAAGATGTCTGCGCCCACAGCAGAGGCAGGGGTTCCATAACACAAGATGGCTGCTCCCACAGTGGAGACTGAGTTCCCGTAACGAGCCTTAATGAGCAATCAGCAGGGACCTGAGGCTGCGTGGTGCAGGGCCGGGGCAGGGGATCTGAGGCTGCACCCCCACCTGGTGGTGCTTGACAGGGGATCTCAGACCGCACCCCCCACCCCGGCACTAGGCTGGGGGACCTCAAACTGCGCTCCCTACCTGGCAGGGCTTGACAGGGGACCTCAGGCCACTTCCCCCTCCTGGCGGAGCTTGACGGGGACCTCAAGTCACGACCCCCTGTCTGGCAGGGCTTGACAGGGGACCTCAGGCCATGCCCCTCACCCAATGGGGCTTGACGGGGGACCTCAGGCTGCAACCCCCACCCAGGTTCTGGGCCAGGGGACCTGAGGCCACGCCCCCTTTCCTGGACCAAGCTGGGGGACCTGAGGCCACACCCCCTGCCATGCGGGGCTTGACCCCCTGACCTGGCCCAGGACAGGGGACCTCAGGCCACATACCCCACCCCGGGTTGGGGGACCTAAGGCTGCACCCCCTACCTAGTGGGCCTTGACGGGGGACCTCAGGCCGTGCCCCACACCCTGACACTGGGCCAAGGACCTGAGGCCATGGCCCCCACCCGGCTTGGCTTGATGGGGGTGGGGCCAGCCAGGTCTGGATCTAACCCAATGGGGTTGGGGCCTGCCGGGTCTGGGTCTCATGTGATTTTGAGGCACACGTGGGTAGGCAGGGACTTGACTCTGGTTCCCGTGGTACACCCCAAACTCTGACAGGAGGATTTTCATATACATTTTACTAATTTTCTTTCGTCTCTGACACTTCTTTTGTAGAGAAATGGAAAATAGCAATATTAAAATATTTCCTCTAATTAATTCCCTTTTAATGTGCACGAATTTCATGCACTGGGTCACTAGTATATATGTAAAAGCCTAAGTGACCAGAACGACCAGAATATCCAGTCACTATGACATGCACTGACCACCAGGGGGAAGAAGCTTATCACAGGAGCTGCCCCATGGTGGTCAGTGCTCTCCCACGGCAGGAGCACCACTCAGCTGACCTACCCATCCCGCCCCCCCAAAACCCCCTCGGGACCCTACCCATGCACAAATTCATGCACCGGGCCTCTAGTCCTGATATAAACAGAAATAGGGAGTAACAGGGGAGATGTTACTTTTACAAATAACCACAATGTGCAATGTCTTTTAAAAGTCTTGTAATTAACAGAAAATGGGAGAATCTATTATTGCATGGAAAAATAATAATTTGGGCAAGAGTGACAAAGAGATGGGTAAAATGGTTATGTCTGACAATGTGGAAGACAGGTCATGGATGTGATGTATGTCTTGAATAACAAGTTGGAAAACAAAATATTAGTAGTGTGGTTTGCTGTTGACTGCAAAGGTCAGATATTAATTTTCAGGTTTGCTAATAGAAATGAAAAGTGATAGAGAGTACCAAAGCTTGGTGATTTGAAGAGACAGGTGTTTCTCTCACCCAATTTCTAAAATATAAAATGAAGAAATACCCCTGGCTCATGTGGCCTAGTTGGTAGGAGCGTCAGCCCATACACTGAAAGGTTGTTGGTTCAATTCCTGGTCAGGGCTCATGTTATGTTGCAGATTTGCAGATTTGATCCCTGGTTCTGGTCAGGGTATGTATGCCAGGCAACTAATGGATGTTTATCTCTCACATCTCTCTCTCTCTCTCTATCTATCTATCTCTCTCTCTCTCTCTTCCCTTCTCTCTAAAAATAAATAAAAATGTCCTCAGATGAGGATTAAAAAAAAAATCCTTGGCACAAAACATTTAAATACTTTTTATTCAAACCTTTGTATAGACTAAAGACTAATAGCGTGTCTTACAGTAAATCCTTTCAATTATATAAAAGAAACCAGCAAAAAAAAAAAGAGACATTATTTTTCCCATTCTAGCCTTGTGGGCTCAAGGTACCTGAGATTAAACGTAAAGGGAGGCATTGGAATTGGAAAGTAATATTTATATAAATATGAGAAGTAGATTACAAAAATTATCAAGAGTATAGTTACTGCCTTGGATTGTTATCTCTAATCAAACAAACATAAAAGCCAATGAAGTTTCAAGGAGAATTATACTGGCCACTCTGCAATAGTCATGAGGCTAAGAATTTTTGAGATTTACAACTGTTGGTGCCCCCCACCCCCAAATCTACTGGCAGGAAGTAGGGTGAATATGTTTTTCCCTAGCAGGCTACTAAGGCCAAAACAACGCTGTAAATGAAAGATTTCCCATGAAGTGGAGACGGGGATTTTGGAGAATAATGGACATGTAAGCTTTTTCTAGGGAGCAGAACCAGGGCCTCATCAGGTATTCCTCTTCTCTCACAAATACACAAAGCATCAACCAGAGATTTTGGACTCTGAGCACAAACTCATAACTGAATAGGGGTATTTTTCTCACATGGGAATCTTGGGGATAGATGTAGTTTATGTGGAAAACAGATTAAATATTTACCGGCTAGGAGGAAAGTTGTGATAGTTTTTCTATCTATGCTAAGAGTCTGGTTCTCTTCTTTTAGGATACACGATAGAAATGTATTTTCCCAGCATCTTTAATGATGCCTGTTCATGAGACTTCTTTTAGTCAGTGAAATGTGAGTATATGTGATATGTCTCATGCCTGGACAGACGCTCTTACAGGAGTTCTGCGTTCCCTTGCCTCAGTGGTGATGTATTTGGAAGCATATATTGAAAGGGCACATTCATCATAGCGTGAGGGATTCATTACCATAAACATAGGCCTTTGCAAGTATGCACATAACAGTAGTATAAATTAAAGTTGTGCCCTTTGTTATATTAATTACTGTGATTTGGTAATTTGCTCTATTCTATCCTAGTCTAACTACAAATCTAGCTATAGTTTGTGCACATAAAATACATTGTTTAATTTTCTATTTAAGAAAAAAAAGATAAAAATTTAGATTCTATATAAATTGTTATTGTATACAGGGCTAATTACCAAAGCAATAGCATGAATTACAATATTGGGCACATTAAATTGACCTTTTAGTTGAACTCGCTAATTCATGTAATAAAATTGCATTAGCCAGCCTGCTTTCTCTCTGACCTTTTACTATAGATAGGGACAAAAGGAATGCACAGTTTAGGTAACAAGTAATAGAAACATACCATGATAAAAGTGCAAAGTGCTATTGTGAGGAGGCAGAGTCCTGTTTTATTTTTCTAACAACATAACAAAAACAGTTACTCTGAAATTCCTAAGAAGGTGAGGGGATTAGTCAAAGAAATATATGAATAACACATAGACACAGGCAACAGTGTGGTGATGGCCAGAGGGAAGCAAATTGGGGGGTGGATAAAGTGTGGGGGAAATGGGAACATCTGTAATAATGTAAACAACAAAAATAAAGTAAAAAAAGAGAAATCCTTCCTGTTACAGAACACCTGAAATCTGGGGGTGAAATATCCTAAGTACTTTATAGGCTTAAATTATATAGGTTAGTTTGCAAGAAAATAAGAAGAATCTTCAAAGTGAAACAACTGTTGCCGTAGCTGGTTTGACTCAGTGGATAGTTCATCCACCTGCAGACTGAAGGGTCCTGGGTTCAATTCCTGTCCAGGTCACGTACCTTGGTTGCAGGCTCAGTCCCCAGCCCTGGTCAGGCTGATCGGAGTGCCTGTGGGAGGCAACCAATCGATGTGTCTCTCTTACATAGACATTTCTCTCTCTCTCTGTCTCTCCCCCTTCCTTCCACTCTCTCTAAAAATCAATGGAAAAATATCCTCAGGTGAGGATTAACAAAAAAATAAATAAATAAAAATGTGTAAGCTTCAAATGCATATTTTCACCATGTAGCACCTAAAGTAGTCTGCCTGCATTGAATACCTAAAATGTGTGTGTATGCTGGGGGAAGGAATGCAGGGAAGAAGATAAAGCCTTGGGCTAATCAATGATATGGAATTTTTTAACTGAGAGTGGGAATTATAAGAAATCATTATAAGGAATATACCCCTCAAATAAAGATGAGTCTAGGGGAAGGAAACTTGCCCTCTGCCTTGATTCCATGTGGGAAAACAAAACTAGCCTGAGAATTTTAGAGTAGGTGAGTAGGCAGATAAAAGCAGGGAAAATTGATGAAAGACCATGCCTGTATAAACAGTATAAACAGGGGGAAGAGCTGCTAAAGAGCTAAAAACAGCCATCAAAGTTAGACAAAACAGGAAGGAGGAAATTCGGTCAAATTACTCACACCAAGAAAGTAAATCTTGCAAAACACCTGGGAACAAACAAATTCCAGCAAGCCCATCAGCTAAGGTACAAATAGTACAATAAGATTAAGACAAAACCAGAAGGGGCAACAATAAGATAAAAAGCCAGGAACTAGACCCATTTGGAGCACTAGAACCACACCCGAGCCCCCTCAGAAGTATTTTTGCTTGGAATAAATCTTTGACTCAATGCAATTTTCCAGCTCTCATGTTGAATTCTTTCCTCCAAGAGGCAAGAACCCGATCTTGCTGATGAGCAGTGCTGCTGACTAGAGTTATGTCCTTGAGCACACAGGTCCATTCATAATCTTATAACTGAGCAATTAGCATGTGTGCTAGTGATGAGGCGTATGTACCTGGCAGAAGGGGTCACAGAAATGCTTCTAAGTAAAATACTAAGCAACTTGTGATACAAGAATCAATCTGAGTAAAAGTCAATAGAATAAATCTGCATATGCAAAAATAAATAAAATAAAAAACAAACAACAGATTTAGCTATCCAAGAAATAAAATGTGTATTTTTATATTTAAATTTATTAAAGAATAAAATGAAAGAGCCTCTGTTAGAGAAACACAGAGAAGAATAATAAACTCCCATAATTTTCACTAAAATAATGTTGCAAATACAAGTTCTTATACCACAGAATGAAGGATTCATTGTTTTATGCAAAAATGACAATGAGAGCAAGAGATAGTGAATCTGAATAATGATGGTTTGCCGAAGTGATGCCTCATTCAATTTGTGTTCTTGTTAAAAATACCAAGAGAACAGATTCCTATGCTTCCATATACACAATCACAACAAAATCTAAACTTAGTGGTGATATTTTTAAGATTTTATTATTGATCTTTGCATTTTAATTATGGCAAGTTATATTTCATATATTAAGGAAACAATTTATTTTCTTTTGCATAGCTTATAGATGGGAAAATAGCTATAAAATAATTTACTTAGGATTATTGCAAATAATTAAAACACAGAAACCACCAAAAGAAAACAAGTTAGTGTTTCAGTGTCTGTGTCTGTACCTAGGTTACCACTTCATTGCCAAGTTCGGAGGTACTAATTCCATGTCCCAGGAAGTGACAGCAGAAATAAAACTTATTTAGCTTCTCGTCTTCCTCAGATGCAACCTCCATCTTATATGCATTGAGTGATGCTCTAGTGTTTACAAATATGTTGTAATGGAAGGCTCCAGATATGCTGGGTTTAATTTGGCTGGGCTCACTCTTACTGGGGTATACTCACTGCTAAGCAAAATATGTTTCTTTTTGTGGCCTACATGCAAAATGAAAAAGCTGTGTGGAATCTCTATGTGGGGAAAATGACACCTGGCCCTGTAATTGTAAGCTCTAAGAATAGATGCTGTTGTTTCCAATCCACAGCTCCTTCCGTAGTCCCTTTTCCGTCATCCAGCTCTGTTAATGTTGCATGATAGCAACTCATATTTCCTTCTTCTCTAAAGACCTGAATATGGCCAAATGGGAGCTACTTTACTCAGGTCTCCTCTGGTGTCAAACGGGCATGAGGACATCAAAGACCAGGTCCGACTGGTCTCTTGCCTGCAGGTGGAAAAAGTGTTTGTGCTCCAGGATTTATCTGTTTGTTCAGCCAAGAACATATTCTTGCTTAGCCTTTTTCTTTTATCATTTCCCGCGTCCTCAATTCCCCTCCCCCTGAAAGCATTCCCCAAAAACTCTTGAACAAACATTTCCAACCTCAGGAGCTGGTCCTAGAGAATAGCTGGCCTAAGTCAGAAATTCTTCTTTTTTTTCAAAAGTAGGCAGTCCCACTCAACATTATTACTTTTAATTGAAAGTTCTCCCAGCCCTGGCCAGTGTGGCTCAGTTGGTTGGGTGTCATCCTGTGCACCAAAAGGCAGCAGGTTTGATTCCCCTTCAGAGCACAGTCCCAGGTTTCGGGCTGGATCCCTGGTAGGAAACGTGCAGGAAGCAGCTGATCCATGTATCGCTCTCACATGAATGTTTCTCTCTCTATCACTTCCTCTCTGAGATCAATCAAAAAAAAAAAAAAAAAAAGGAAAAGAAAAAGTCCTTCCTGCCAAACAGGCCAGAGCTTTGTGGGTTAAAGCTATTTGTATTTTCTTACTCATCCCCTTGCATAAGAAGTTAGATTTTTTTCCAGATTGATGTCACTTCCTTTAGGGAAGTAAGAGTGAACAATAGTGCACAATGTCCAGAGCATGAGTCAATATTATAAGAATAATGAATTTTACCAGGTTTTCCCAATTTAAGATACTTTTATTGTATATTTTTCACAAACATTGCAATGTTGGGGTGTAGGAACCAAAACATACTTATCTTACCTAATTCAGTTTGGGGATTCCCTTCAGCTATTTTAAATATATGAAACAATTTATTGATCAAAAAGAAACATTGATTTTCAAACAGTATTATGCTTCTGGTTTTATAATAATACATTATGAAAAGTATCCTCATATAAGCATAACTAATGGACATAAGACACTGGGGGGTAAGGGAGGGCAGGGG
>NW_005367809.1:1320813-1333783 GCF_000412655.1 Myotis brandtii | reverse complement strand
GCAGATGCTCAATGCAGGAGCTGCCCCCTGGTGGTCAGTGTGCTCCCCCAGGAGGAGCTCTGCTCAGCCACAAGCCAGGCTGATGGCTGCCAGTACAGCAGTGGTGGTGGGAGCCTCTCCTGCCTCCTCAGCAGTGTTAAGGATGTCCTACTGCAGCTTAGGTCTGCTCCCCTCTGGCAAGTGGATATCCCCCGGGGGCTGCCGGTCTGCCAGAGGGGTGTCTGATTGCCAGCTTAGGCCCAATCCCCCGGGAGCAGGCCTAAGCCAGCAGGTGGTCATCCCCTGAGGGGTCCCAGACTGCGAAAGGGCACAGGCCGGACTGAGGGAACACCCTCCCAAGTGCACAAATTTTTGTGCACCAGGCCTCTAGTCTATAATATTATTTTACTACTACTGGAAAGATAAATTATTCCAGAAATAGAAATATAAAATCTTTGATTCTTGCATGAATTCATTTCATAACATATAGGGCTTATTAAGTTGTTTAAAAAAATCATTTCAGCCTGCCAGTGTGACTCAGTGGTTGAGCATTGACCCATGAACCATAAAGTTATGGTTCAATTCCCAATCAGGGTACATGCTCAGGTTGTGGCTTGATCCCCAATAAGAGGCATGCAGGAGGAAGATGATAGATTATGTTTTTCCCTCATTGATGTTTCTATCTCTCTTTCCCTCTCCCTCCATTTCTCTCTATAAAATCAATAAAAAATATTTTTTAAAAATAATTTCAGGGTTGATCTCATATTTTAAAAAGTCCATGTACTGCATGTAAAGCTCAGGGACTCAAGAAACAATTAACACCCCCCCGCCCCACACACACACACCCCAACACACAGAGATGCTTGTGTAGGTTTTTATATTGTAAACTCTTTGAGTTCCTATGCTTTTGGAAAGTTGTTTGTAAGGGTTCCATTAATACAAACCATCCCAAATTATAACTTGTACACTTGAGCCCTATTTCTTGCTCTGCTGGTTATCAAATTTGTAAACTTAGACAGATTATTGCCCTCTGAATATACTTTTCTATAGCAGGGATAATAACTATGCCTACATCACACTCATATTGTGTTACAATAAAGAGAGCTTGGAAATGGCTTATGGTATAGAAGTACAAGAAAATATTTTAATAATTATAAAAGGCAATAGCAGTTTCAAAAATAGGCTTTTGCCTTCCGCTGGATTGCCTGAATTCCTCTAGAAAGCATTATTAAATGCTCATAATACAGGTACTTAAGTTTTATGTAAGTCTTGTGGTAACCACAAAGCAATAACCTATACTCACAGGGTCTATACAAAGTTATTCTGCCTTCCTATCCTAAATTAGAGGAGAACTTTGTTAATATGTGGAGCTCCCGATGCCCTGAAAATAAAAGGGGTGAATGTCCTTGAATTCCTTATGGCCAGACCACTTAGGATGCACCCCCAATCCCTTCCCCCCGACTTCCACATGGAACAGTACATCTACAAAAGGAAAGTGATGGAATCCACCTCATAAATCCAAAGACAGCCTTGGAGAAGTACCTCATCCTGTTGTTGCCATTGGAAACCCCACAGATGTCAGCAGCATGTTCTCCAGGAACACTGGCCCGCAAGCTGTGCTGAAGTTGACTGCTGCCACTGGAGCCTCTCCTACTGCTGGTTGCTTCACTCCAGGAACCTTTACTAACTAGATCCAGATCCTGGCAGCCTTCTAGGAGCCCCAATTTCTGATGATCACTGACCTGTGGGCTGACCATCAGCCTCTCACAGAGGTGTCTTACATTAACCTGCCTACCACTGCTCTGTGAATCAAAATTATACCTATGTTTGTTTGTTTTTTGTCAGATAGGCAAAAAATTTTCTTTTTGGTGTGCCGCGGAATTGTAGGAATTAGTTTATGTTTGCCATTAGATTGAAAATCGCTGACCTGTAATATTTATAGTTCATGACAGAGCATTCACACTGGATGATTATTATTGTGTTGGCTGTTGTCATTTATTTATTTGGCAACCTAAGAGAAGAGAGGTTAGTGTCTCTGACTAAATAGTCAGGTATTGAATATTTTTAAATTTCTTGCAAAACACCTGTTGAAAATTGCTGTCCTAGAATAATCTCTGTTTAGAAAAGCAATTATTAAGTCTAAAGTTCACATGAATAAAACATTTATTGTTATGTGTGTGGCCTGAACTTTTAAATTACTTTTGGAGAGTACACTCTGTCCTTAATAAAGGATGTCCTAAAAGTTCATAACTCTCTGTTTAGTATTCTCCTATCAAAAGTCAAATTATTTTAGACCACTGTCCTTTTTTTTCAATTTCTGATAAAAAGAAGTAGATGAGAACTAAGTAAGCATTTGATACACAAAGATAACTAAGTCCTTAGTATAAGTAGAAACATATTACATATAAATCCAATTAATCAAGTAGTAAAACACCTGCAAATTGATGTTTGAACTTAAATACTTCACTGACCTTCGGAAGTTAAAGGATGAACATTTCTTTCTTATGTTTTTCAATTTTTAAAAGATAATCTAAAGTGTGGATTATATTAGAAATCACTATTTTAAGCTTCCACATAGGGGCATAGAAGATGATGGAATAAGAAAGGTTCCAGTAAGTTGAAATTTTCTCCATATTTCCTTAAAAGCACTTAAGAGAAAATCTGAGTGCATCAAAAATTCTTTATTATACTAAAAATGGAAGAGAAAACTGGAACTCCATGAGAAATTGAAATAAAATTCCAAGACTTGCCACGAACATAAAAATATTTTTAATATGAAGATTGTGCTACTGGAAATCAAAAGAAAATACACACATATGGATTTTAAGAAAAAGCTATTCAGTCTGGCCGGTGTGGCTCAGTGGTTGAGAATTGACCTATGAACCCAGAGGTCACAGTTTGATTCCCGGTCAGGGCACATGCCTGGATTGCATGCTCAATCCCCAGTGTGGGGTGTGCAGGAGGCAGCTGATCAATGATTCTCTTTCATCATTGATGTTTCTATCTCTCTCTCCCTCTTCCTTCCTCTCTAAAATCAATAAAAATATGTTAAAAATGAATCATTATTTAAAAAAAGAACAACTTGTTTAAATATCTACTTGGAAATTAAATAGTTGTATTCTTAGATTCATTTTTGAATCTTTGTGGTTCAGTAATGAATTGAGTAAAATAGCAACACAAATAATTATTCTTTTAATTTGTATTGAATTGTGTTCTTTTATATTATCAAAGCAGCCATCTTCTTTAGGATAATTCATTTGTAAAACTCTATTAATGAAATCTTGACAGGTAAATATGCTACTTGATCTAATTTTTAATGTGTTTTGAAGGTTATGCATTGTCAGGTTGCTGTTATAAAGTTATTTACCAGTATTTCATTTAACTACACTTTTTGGAACTTTACAACGTCTATTTAGTACATAATTAGATTATATTGTTTCAAAATGTTTATTATTCATCTTCAAAACAATTATGTTGATACCTGGCTAAATATAATCTTCATTTTATGAGGAGAAAGCTATGGCTTTGAGACTGTAAACTTAATATTCTGATTTTCAAAAAGTAAAAATACCACCAAAGCAAACCCCAAAGAACATTGGACTGTGTTCCAAAGAGAACATGTGGCTCTTCATAGACCATTATCTATTCACACAGTAGACTTGATTAAGAAAAAAAATTATATGCTATCAAATAGCCTTCATTTGTGTAAGCATAAAATGTAACTACTTTAGAATTAAACACATTTGAGTAAGAAAATAGAGGTTATTTCTTATAAATCTTTTTAAAACCTTTATTGTTCTCAGTGCTTGAATTGAAATTTGATGTGAACTCTTGCCTTTTGTTAACTGAAGCAATTCCTATTAGCATTCTAATTGCATCAACCACACACACTGGATCTGTTTTTTGTACTTATTTCTGTATAGACTTCATTTACGATTAGGATCTAACTTATACTATCTCAAAGGAGTTTCCGGAATATGACATTTAGATTTTTAACATCAAAGTTGCATTCTTTTTATTGCTGTAACCATATTGGATATATGTATGCCTCTTGTCTTTCAAGCCTGAAATTAATTTATTAAAATGTGCATTTTAACTAAGATAAGTATTGAGTCCCAAAAAGAGTTTGCTTCAGGGAGGAATAACTGAGCCATGGACATTGCTTTTAATCTTTAATAGAATGCAGATCATGCTTAATTTAAAAAGCAAAGCCTTTATTTCATAAATTGAATTGAAAGGTGATTGAGGATAATTGTAACTGGTTAAAAGTAGGTCACTTGGAAATGTCAAATTTAAGTATCTCTTCTGAAGGACTGTAGTGCTTTATTTAATTTTGAATAGGAAATATTTTTATTTATTTTAACCATCCAATGTTTTGGTCTCATCCTTGAAAACCAGAATTGGTTGGCATGAATAATTCAACTTTGTCTTCCTTTATTAAAAACAATATTCTGAAATTTTGATTATTGGATTAATAAGCACATCTTCAATATTCATTAAAACTAAAACCCTAACAGAATGCATACATTACAAAAGAAGAAATATCTAAAATTATTATTCTACTATTCACCTTAAGACACAATAAAAAAGGAAATATTAAAATAAAGGAAGCATAAAGAAATAAAAATTAGAGCAAAAAATCAATGAAATTGAAAACAAAACTTAATAGAAAAAGTTGAGAAAATGAAATGTTTATTCTTGGAAAGATCAATAAAATTCAGAAGTCTTTAGCCTGACTAGCCAAGAATAAAGAGAAGAAACACAAATTACTAATAACACAAATGAAAATGTGACCATCATTACTGATTCCATGCATAGTAAAATGATAATAAAAATATTATGAATTATTTTATGCCCACAAGTTTATTAACCCAGATGAATGAACAAATTGTTTGAAAGACACAATCTAACTAAACTCATGAGGATAAATAGATTATCAGAATAAGTCTACATTCATTAAAGAAATTGAAACAACACTAACCTTTAAAATAGCACCAGACCCTGATGGGTTCACTGTTGAATTTGACCAAACATTTAAGGAAGAAATTATACCAAGTCTCTACAATCTCTTTTAGAAAAACAAAAATAAGCGAACAAACAAAAAATAGATGGAATGTTTTTTTACCTCATTTTATGAGACTAAATTTACCCTAATACCAAAACCAGACTAATCAAGAACACTATGGACCATCTCATAAATAAGACTATCTCATGAAGATAGAAAATATTCAGCAAAATATTAGCAAATGTAACCTGACAATGTATAAAAATAAATATATACACCACAATCAAGTAGGATTATTCTAGGTATGCCATATGGTTTGAAAATTAGTAATCACACAATGCAATCCATTTCAATAGGCTCAAAAAGAAATGTCATAGGATTATATTAGTAAATTCATATAAAGTACCAAATGTCTCTGAAGGACTGAAAATTAAAACAATGAAACAGTACTATGTGCCTAATAGGATGGCCAAAATCGCAAACACTGCATGCTCATGTGGATGTGGTGCAACAGGAACTCTTATTCGTTGCCTGTAGGAAAGAAGCCACTTTGGAAGACACTGTTGGTTTCTTACAGCATACTCTTATGACAGTATCCACTACTCAGGCTTTTTTATATTTACCCGCTGATTTGGAAGTTTATATCCACACAAAAATCTGCACGAATATTTATTTGTAAGTGAAGATATGTTTTTTTTTTATTAAAATCAATAGGTAAATGGATAAACAAATTGTGCTATACCCATACAATCTATATATATATAAAACCCTAATGTGCAAATAGACCAAACGGGGGAACAATTGAACAACCGGTCGCTATGAAATGCACTGACTACCAGGGGGTGCTCGCAGAACATGGCAGGTGTCGGCAGCAGGAGGCAGGTGAGTGGGGGTGCCAGACCAATGTTTGCTATATACTATTTGTTATAACATTAAAATCTGGTTGAATTTAATTTTAGCTTTATATATGTCAAGCAGTTTACTATTATATAATTTTTGAAATAGTAATGGAATTTTATAAAAAAATAAAGGAGTTTCCAATGTGATCTGATCTTTAAAAGACTACAATAGGATAGTATAATTTTCAAGATAAAAAGGCTTGCTTGTTTTGATTTATGCATTTTTCTTCATGTGTAAACTTTACTGACTCTCATATACTCATACACTGCAAAGCAAGCTTTGTTTAATTCAACATTTGGATCCTATTATACACAAATATGTGTTTAGTGTTAAATTATCATTTCTGTAAGTTGATGTTCAAAAATTACTAGTATGTTTCTGTTTTGCATATTTTTAGCTTGATCTTGGGCCAGAAAATATATGTAAATTTATTGTAACATTTCTCAGTAAAAATTAATTTTGGAGGTAATGATTAAGACTCTACATGATTGCTATAGAAATGATAAGGACTCAACATTTCGAAATTATAAAATATATGCCAAATCAAAACATTACTTTTTTTGTATGTTTTTATTGATGAGAGAGAAAGAGAGAGAGAGAGAGAGAGAGAGAGAGAGAAACATTGACGAGAGAGAAACATCATCTATTCGCTGCCCTTGCATGCCCCCTACTGGGGATCGAGTCTGAAACACTGGCATTTGCCCTGACTGGGAATGGAACCATGATCTCTTGGTTCTTGGTTCCTAGGTCAACGCTCAACTACTGAGCCACACTGACTAGGCCAAGACATTACTTTATTTGAAAACTGCCAAACCACTTCATACTACATGACAGATGTGGTCACCTGAATAATGTCACCAACATGCCCATGTCCTGATCCCCAGAACTTGTGCATATGTTATCTTACACAGTATAAGGTACTTTGCAGATGTGACTAAGGAGATCATCTGGTGTGCCCTATGCAATCACAAGTGTCCTTAGAAGTAAAAGAGACTGGCAGAATGAAGAGGGGGGATGTGACTCGGTAAGGTAAGAGACTGGCCAGAGAGGTGAATGCTGTTGGCTTGGATGATGAAGAGGCTGCAAGTAAGGAATCAAGCAACCTATGGAAGGTATAAAAGGCAAGAAAATGGACTCCACTCACTCTAAAGCCTCAGAGATGAAGGCAGTCCTGCAAACACATTGATTTTTAAAATTTATCTTGATTGTTGAGAGCATTATAGATGTCCCTGATTTTAACCCAGTGAGATTTTCATTGAAGTTCTGGCCTACAGAATTGCAAGATAATAAAGTTGGGTTGTATTAAGTCACTAAGTTATTTTTTAGACCAGAAATAAAAACCTAATGTAACATGAGTAAATATGACAAACATGAACCACCAGTAATCTACAGACCAAACTTTGTGTAACATTTGAATAGATTGTAAATTTTGGCAGCCATCAGAACCAGTAGAAACAGTCAAATAAAACAGAAGTTGGGAAATTATTAAAATTAAAAAAATACTTGAGTTAATCTACTCAGTTCTATAAAATCAACAGGTTTATATTTACTCATCATTATTGCAGTGAAAGCAAAAGTAAACACTATTTAAAAGCAGATTTTTATCCTTATTTGCATCCAATTTATAAAGGTGATTTTTATTAGTGGTACATTCTAGTCAGAATATTAAAAGTTCATTTAACTTTAGATATAAATATGTATCAAATAAGAAAGTCCATGATTAATTATGGTGTTTATTTTGTATTTTAAAAACATTATATAAATTGTTAAAATGTTTAATTACCTAAACAAATATTATTGCTAGATTTTTTATGCATTGTATGACATATGAACTATGCAATTACTTTTTAAGTATTAATTTAATCTTTGCAAAAGCATTATGATATAGATTATATGATTTCTATTTTAGGTACAAAGAATATGAGATAGAATGTTTTAGTGACTTATACATATTCACCTTTGCCAACCCTCAGAATTGTAATCAAATAAAAATAAATCTTATACCTATGTCCTAAATTGGTACATTACATACAAACCCCAACTCTATTTTTTCATGTTGAGTCACTAATTCTCCTGCTACTGTACACTCCTCTTTGCCTCCATTTATAGACCTAGGTGTGTTTAAACTATTTTTAGTTTTACTGAATTTAAATATTTAATAACCATCTGCATTATTTCTTAGTTAAAATCAAATTTTTATTTCTTGAATGCCTGTACTGTTACAAAAGAAATATAACTAGAGTCGGATCACGCAGAGAACAGCAAATGAGGAAGCATAAAATAGATTTCATCACAAGAAAATAATAACACATATTGACAAATAACTTTGCACATTATAATACTCTTTTGCACATTGTAATACTCTTAATATCGCAACAGTTTTCTTAATGCAGTACAGATCACTGTCATTCCATTATTCAAAATAGGTAATTTCCCATATCTTCCAGCAGATGGCAGCACAGTGTCACTATTTGAATCTCACTTTACAATTTAAAATAGCCAACACTAAATTGTGAAAACAGAAGAATACAGACCATTTTAGAAACATTTTTTGTTGGGCCTAAAGCATCTTTATTCACAAATAAAAATATTAATTATAATATTATAACAAAGTTTTATATTCACTTTAGATGGTAAATTATATTTCAGTTGTAAGAAAAATAAAATTCAAAACTGTAGTTAGTTACTCCTCAAATTATAACTTTTCCCAGAATCATTTTCAGTACAAAGAATGAAGTTATTTGTTTAATAAACTTAAAGTAAAACAAACATGCTTTAAAAATACATTGGCCTTAACTAGTAGACATATTATTTATTGTATATAACCTTTGAAATATGTGCATATTTATAAGGAATAAAACCTAACATTAGAATTCTTTCTAGAATGCCTAATTCTGAACAGCATAAGGCAAATAATTTTTCATCATCTAAACTAGCTTTTCTCCTCTTTTTCCTAGCTTACTGACATCACTGTCCCACTGATTTTATCAATTCAGTAAACCTAATTTTTTCAAGCTGGCTATCTCCCTTTACCTTATTCCACACATCAACTCTTGTTCTGTCTTAACAATTTTACCACTTAAGTATTTATGGGATCTGTTCAATTCTTTCAATCCCTCTGTCACATCCCTGATCTGAGTCACCATATCACCTAGATAACCTCACCAGCTTCAGGATTTCACTGTTAGGATGTGTCAGTGTGAGAGAAACTTCTAAAATATAAATTGTGTCATACCATTTTTATTTCAGAATCTATTTAAAGGTTTCGTATTGTTCTTGGGGTATTTTAACAACATTCAAAGAACAAAGTAAGGGAGTTTTGTTAGGTGAGATTAAGTAATGAATAAAAGAAAAACTGAACCCAACTATAGAGTTTAAGTGATTTAGGCTAAATAAATAAGAAATAAATATAACATTAATATTATGATTGACAATGTTGGAGAAATTCAGAGTATTATAAGAGCATAAAATAAAAGGTATCAAAAATATTTTCTCTGAGACATGACACTTATGTTGAGGAAAATGATGAGATCAAGGTGGGAGAGAATTAAAAATGGGAAAGTATTTGCCCTAACCGGTTTGGCTCAGTGGATAGAGCGTCAGCCTGCAGACTGAAAGGTCCCAGGTTCGATTCTAGTCAAGAGTATGTACCTTAGTTATGGGCACATCCCCAGTAGGAGGTGTGCAAGAGGCAGCTGATCAATGTTTCTCTCTCATTGATGTTTCTAACTCTCTATCCCTCTCCCTTCCTCTCTGTAAAAAGTTAATAAAATATATTTAAATAAATAAATAAGTAAATAAAAAATGGGAAAGCAGGATATTTGGGGACCATAGTGTAGTCTGCGGAGTACATTCTTTTGTGAAACTTGAGTGGCACACTAAAGAGTTTTGAGGCAATATTTGCATTTCATAGTTACTGAAGAATTCATGAATGGTGAAGTCCCTGATTAGATTTGTATTTTAGAAATTCAAATTGTATGACAAGGATGATCCATGGCCAAGAGTGAGGAGAATAAAAAAGAAAGCAGGGGAATTAGTGAATATTCTAATTATCTGAGAAAATAATTTTTAAAGCCTTATTTGATCTCCTGTCTCATTATTGTTCTGTTCAGATTCTCTATTTCTTTATGATTCAGTCCTGGTAAGTTGTACGTAAGTATGTAGATATGTTTCTAGGAAATTGAACATTTCCTCTACAATTTTTGGATATATAATTGTTCGTAGTAGTTTCCTATGATCCCTTGTTTTACAATGGTATCAGTTGTGATGTCTCCATTTTCTTTTGTACTTTTTGTTTTCTCTGTGCTTCAAAAAATTATGTGAAGAGATCAACCAAGGAACTTGTATGCATATATGCATGACCCCTGAACACAGACAACAGGGTGGTGAAGAGCTGGGGTGGGGATGGGATGGGCTAGAAGGGGTCAATGGGGAAAAAAGGGGGACATATGTAATACTTTCAGCAATAAAAATTTAAAAAAATCATACTTACATTGTGTAGTTGAAAAGTAAAAAAAATATGTATGAGAAAATTTTTGATACTTGCTATTCTAGCCTCCTTTCAATATCCAATATGGCACTTGACATAGGCTTCACAAACATACATATTATAGACTCTAATTAGTATCTAATAAAGTGAGGAATCAGGGCCAACATGGAGCAGCAGCAACTATATCCAGTTGCTATAGCTGCAGTTGTAGCTGCTTGAGTGACAGCACCCATGTCCTGTGTTTCTCAGTCAGTGATATAATCTGTATTGCCTGTCACAGTGGAACGGAGAAGGAAAATAATCTCAAGAGAACCCCCGAGTGGAACTAAAGGTTCAATATCTCTTGGACCTTTTATATCCTCCAGGTGATTTCTATCAGCCAGTACCTGGAACCCTGATACTGAAGGTCCTTTTACCTTGGGTTTTTAGAAAGGCCACCTTCCTACACAGCTTTGGCAACAGAATACACATGCTAAGGAATTATAGCACCCAGGAGCAGCCCTCAACCATGATGCTAATCCCTTGAGTAGCGTGCAATGGACATAGGCATTTTCACACTTTCCAAGACATTCTCTTACAGGTTAAGTTGGCTTAGCACTTTATGGCAGCTGCTTTAATACCACTCTTATTCTTGATAATTATTCCTCCCCTTATTCATTTATTCTTCTTTAATAATTTTATTTTACAACTAAAATTTTTCACTTAAATTCTGGACTCTGAGTCTACTTCTTGGTTAGTGAATATTAAGACACTGGATTAATACATACGGTGCTGAGTCAAATGGTATACCTTAAAAAACACACACAGAGCCACTTTATGTGGGCAGGACCAACAAAGACTCAGATCCCTTAAGAACGAAGATAGGGGTTCTCTCACAAAGCACAAACTCTTAAAGAGTTGAGTTGCTGGCTGAAGTTCCAGGATGCATGGTATGAATAGTGAAAGGGAGAAAATAAAAACCAACTATGATCTATTAACAAGTTGGAAAACGAGTACTCTAGCAGCTACTCATATTTCCTTTCTTGCTCTGGCATATGCATATGTACAGCATGTAAATAATCTTCCTCTTCTATACATTTTTTCCTACTATTGAATACAGGTGTGTGTTCTTGGTAATATCAAAACAAGAATTTTGACAAGTTAAGATTTTAATGTGCATGACCAAATAATTATAGTCTTATATTTGTATATAATAATTCATAATAATTTGGTTGAAGATTTTTGATGAAAAGGTTAAAATGTATTTGATTATACAAGATACAATTATTTTATTTTAGGAATGTAGGTAATTTTTTAGTATTTATTTTAGAATAAAAAGTAAGAGCACAAATTATTAAATCAGTATTAGACAACCCAAAGTGGTGATGACTATTTTTTATTATCTTTTCATCCTCAGTATATTATGACATATATAGGTATATATATATGTATATATGTTAATATGTATATATGTGTATATATGTATATGTATATATGTATACATATATACATATATGTATATATATATGTGTGTGTGTGTGTACACATACATATATACACTAGAGGCCTGGTGCACAAAAATTTGTGCACTCGAGGGGTCTCCCTCAGCCCAGCCTGTGCCCTCTCACAGTCTGGGACCCCTCAGGGGATGACCACCTGCTGACTTAGGCCCGCTCCCTGGGGGATTGGGCCTAAGCTGGCAGACAGACATCCCTCTGGAAGCCCGGGAGCCCTTGGGGGATGTCCACTTGCCAGCAGGGAGCAGGCCTAAGCTGCAGTCAGACATCTGTAGCGCTGGTGAGGAGGCGAAAGAGGCTCCCACCACCACCGCTGTACTGGCAGCCGTCAGCCTGGCTTGTGGCTGAGCAGAGCTCCCCCTGAGGTAGCGCACTGACCACCAGGGGGCAGCTCCTGCATTGAGCATCTGCCCCCTGGTGGTCAGTGTGTGTCATAGTGACCAGTCATTCTCAGTTGTTCTGCTGTAGGATCAATTTGCATATTACCTTTTTATTATATAGGAGTGCCTGGCCAGCCTAGGTGAGGGGCTGATGGCTGTTTGCAGGCTGGCCATTGCCCCTTCAGAGTGGGGGTCCCCCCTGGGGGGCTTGGCCAGCCTGGGTGAGAGGCTGAGGGCCATTTTCAGGCTGTCCACACTCCCTTCATGGTGGGAAGGGGGGTCCTGTTGGGGTGCCTGGACAGTCTAGGTGAGTGGCTGATAGCAGCTTGCAGGCTGGCCAAGCCCCCCAGTGGGGACCCTCACCCCATGAGGGTGTGGCCAGCCTGGGTGAGGGGCTGATGGCTGTTTGCAGGCTGGACACAGCCCCTTCAGGGTAGGGGTCCCCTCTGGGGTGCCTGGCCAGCCCGGGTGAGGGGCTGATGGCTGTTTGTAGGCTGGCCACAGCCCCTTCAATGTGGGGGTCCCCACTGGGGTGCCTGGACATCCTGGGTGAGGGGCTGAGGGCTGTTTTCAGGCAGGCTAAGCCCCCCAGTGGGGACCCTCACCCCATGAGAGTGTGGCCAGCCTGGGTGAGGGACTGATGGCTGTTTGCAGGCTGGCCACAGCCCCCACTCACCCAAGCTCCCAGTGGAGGCTAGCTGGAAGCAGGTATCTGGGATTT
>NW_005367809.1:1315891-1320420 GCF_000412655.1 Myotis brandtii | reverse complement strand
ACATATATGTTTGGGAAATGTTTTCTGTTATGAAAAAAGTCTCTACTTCAAACAAAAGAATTTGAAATTTTCTTATTCTTGCTTTCCAAGTCTTGTTTTGCAGATAGTGTGTGTGTACTTGGAAATTAGGACCCATACATCTCATGCCACTGATTCCTGATACTGAATCCAACCAAATAACGAAAATGGAAATGTGAGACTATGGTAGGGATTACGAAATCAGTAGGGTCCATATTCAGTTAACAGGATTAGCCATGGCCACAGTTCACATGAGGACATTGTGGGTCAAGAACATGAAGGGGACAGTGTCGTCCACACTGACTGGGCATGTTGGCAGTGGCAGTGGAATTTTCACTAACCAGTCCTATATTGGACAGCGGTCACTGGCTACTCAGTGTTCAAGCCAGCTTCTCTAGCCTTCTTGGAGGTTCAGTGAGCTATCCAATAACTCGTTTCTATTTATCAGACAGAATTACATTTCTTTTAACAAATAATTTTTACTGATGGGACAGTTTTTTATTGTCATGAACTTAATCTAGTTATTCAAAGATAGTTATTTTTAAAAGAAAGAAATGGAAAAATGTGGTTAAATAAAATGTTTTCTAATGGAATCCTAACATTTGCTAATGTGACATATTGAATTGAGAAATATTTTCACCAAAGTTTGATTCTTAGTTTCTTTAAATCACATTATGTAAGCAGTGGTCTCCTATGCTACATATAAATGAGTGTTTCTATATGTATTTCAAAGATTTAGCTTATATGGATACTTATGTCTTCTGAGAGTAAAACCTTCCCAAAAGTATTTGCATTCATTAGTGCTTCAGATAAAAATGTAAAGTGGAATCCTCTCATTTTTACATTATCATTTTAATATATGAAACAGAGCTAAAATATCTGAAATGAGTAATAGCTGAGTTTTGAAAAGTCACCCCAAAACTGGAATTTTCAATTGCTACACTATGTGAAAAAATACAGACTTAGATGTTGCAGTCTTTTTGTTGTTGTTGTTGTTTTTTGAGGGGGGGTGCTAGAATGAGTTGACAAAGTCAGTTTTAGAGTATGGGTTCTTGTTATCTATCAAATAGCAATAGGAATTCGGGAAGAAGGCCTTCAATATGGTAATAATTTATCATTATAGGAAAACTCTTTCCCTGGCTCCTTTCCTCCACACTACCTATCTTATGTCAGAATTATCTATCTGAAGCCCAAACAAGGGGTAAAATGTGGAACTAACATACAACATACATACATACAGATGCACTTTTATTGGACATTTTTTTGAAACAGTTCATGTTTCATTTCTGTTAGTGAGCATGGTTTTGCCCATATTGAAAATATGCCTGAGCTGTCAGCCTTCCCACCTCTATCCTCATCCCAGATAATGATATTTATGGAATTAGTCTTTTATTGAACCTTAAAAGATTCTTCTACTTTCCCTGACTAGAAAGTACATGAAAATGGGCCGAGAATAGGTATTACCACCCAATACAGACCTGGGCCACTTTAGTCTCTTAGGCAGAATCTTTACAAAAATCTAAAAGTATTCATATATCTTTCTGTATTTCTCTCAGGTGTAATAAGATTAATAAAAACATTTTCATTATGACATTTTTAAATTCAGTGCTCCATAAATCTAACCAGTCTGCCAATGTTATATGGAAATTATTTTGGTTATAATTGGAATATTTATTATCCTCAGCAGAGAAGAATCTCTGAGTTATTTATGATTTGTATTTTGATGTGTTTAATGAATATATATTATATAAATATGTATTTTATAGAATTTTATGTTTTCGTTTTCATTAGCTTCTACTTCTTTGATGATTTTTTTTTTACCATTCTTATACTTGATAATTTACAGCTGTTTTTTTTTCTCCTTCAGTTGTTCAAGAAACTTCCTTTTATCTCCAATAATCAGAATTTTTGTTATGTTTCTTGATGGGAGTATTTTTTTATTTATTTTGTCTGGCAGTTGGATAGAGTGAGAACTAAAGGAGAATGAAATCAATGTTACAAGATGAGCATAATCAAGAGAGATATTGCATAGTATAAAATAAGATATAAGATTCAAAATTGGGAGTATTTATGAAGAAAAATATAATTTATTTTGAAATTAGGAATGAAAGAGAAAATATGTCTGTACCATATTCTGAGCCCATTTGTACAAGGGGTGGGAAAAAAAGAAAAAAAAAATAGCTGCCATAACTACAATTTAGAAGTAGCATTGTTTTTGGAGTCTTAGTAGGTCTGACTGTTGTTCAGAGAATGATAATTTAGTGTTGTAATGTACCCCGCGAATCACAGAAGGACACCTCAAGAAGTCGAATTAAAGAGTCACATTTATTGCAATCCGGGACTATGAGGGGACATTCCCAAATCTCATAGTAATAAGATGGTGGCAAAACCATACTTATATAGGCAAAAATCACAAAGGTATTTATTACATCCCAGGGTTTGGAATGAGGACCCTGGTTTGCACAAAGCAGTTACAGAAGCGAGATTGAGCTGATTAGTTATCTACAAAGATTATTTATAGTTTTGGGTCTTTGGACCTCTGAGTTGACACATTATCTAGAGCCCGCGGGTCTTGGGACCACTGAGTTGACAGGGAAACATTATCTGGAACCCTCAGGTCTTGGGATAATTGTGCTGTCCTGGTTCCAAGGGACAGAGGAATTTGCTTTCTAAAACCAGTAAGATCACAATCAATGGGATAGTTACGTTACAATCAATAAGGCATTCAATCGAATGGGATGACTTATCCAATTTAGAAAATAAAAGAAACCTTTCTATTGTTAAGCCAAACAACAGGGTTAGAGTTAAACTACAGTTTCTACCTGATGGTTGCTACCATACTTCATTAGGCGTTATCTTAATAATGGATGTGCAGTTCTAAATTACATATTGTAATAATTCTTATTTAGGGAACATGTGATATGAAGAAATAAAATCTATGCAGAGTATTAAAAACATAGACAATTATGAGGAATAATAGGAAGTAGGAGATGAGCAGAGACCTGGTTCTGGGATCATTCAGGTGATTACCTAAAGAGGGATAATGTGCATATGATATTAGCACTCTTTAAGAATTTTAATAGTGACAATAACTGCTGCTGTTATTGTTTTCTTTTGTTTTATAATTATGTTTACTTTGATAAAATGTATTCCTTATAGTAAAGAAAAATACCTACTAAAATATTATCTGTAATACAGAAAAGTGAAGCAGGAATTTTGGGGGAACATAGGCAGGCTTAGGGATTTTTTAGAATTGGGGTCCATGGAAAAGCATGGGGCTGCAGACTGGCAGAAGGTACATTTCCATAACCCAAGGAAGCCAGGTGCAGTTACATCTCCATAAAACAAGGGAGAAGCAACAGTTGCATTTACATAAGACAAGGGAACTGGAAGTAGCCAGAAAAGGTCTATATTTACAAAATAAAGAGAAGGTAGCCCTTCATTCAGATGGAAAAGAAGAAAGCCCAGAGGAATGGAAGGACTATGAGGGAGGAGGGCCTTAGGAATCACTATAGTAACCAATTTGAAGGGGAATATTGACCAATCAAAGGGGATATCAAGAGACAGGAACTGCAGCCTTTATAAGCCACGGGAAAAGAAACTCTGTGGGAGCCGTTTCCCCCTCCCTACCTGGGAGTCAGTTCTGTGGAACTCTTCCCCCTCCCCACATGGGTGTCTGTACTTTTTCTTCAATAAATCTCCACCTTTGCTATACCACTTTCTGTCCATGGGCTCATTCTTCGATTCCAGCAGACAAAGAATCTGGGTTCCAGTCCAAAAGTTCAGTATCAAAAGTATATATCTTTTTTTCCCTCTGTTAACAGAAGGGAGCATGCCTGTCTCCCCTGGTGCTGCTGAGGTTGGAGTTCTTACAATATCCTGAGAAAAGGAATTTTCTGAGACTCTCATGGGAGGATTCAATGTAGTAGAAAGCTTTTTTTTCATGAAATTACACCTCTGGGTTTTCAAAATCCCATTTCCCTTAGGCCAGTCATAGAGGTGTAGCTGTGGTTACAGTAAAGCTAAAATCAGAGCCAGTGTCCAGAATTTCCATTCTGTATTGGGGCCAGGTCCAGTCCATCATCAGGCTAGCTGCAGTCTATTAGTCCATTGTGTGTGGATCCCCAGGGCCATGGGCCATAGGGGAGAATGCAGGACAACAAAGAGAGCGTGACACCAGAAACAAGAGTCACAAGAGTCCCGAAAACACAAGAGAGCCACGCTCCTTTGTTTAGGGAATTATATATTCCCAAATGTTTGTACCCTCGCGGTAGTCCTGCCCCTTCTGGCCAGCCATCTTTGTCCCCAGGTGTGATTTACAAGCAAGTATCTTCCTTATGTCACCTCAACTTTACTGGGCATGCATCTATCTTCCCTTTGTTGGATCCCTCCACCAGTATTGTACAGGGAACATGCCTATAATGTCTGGCATTTCCTTTGCTTCTTTCCTATTATTATTATTATTATTATTATTATTATTATTATTAAATAGTTAATTACAATGGTATCAT
>NW_005367809.1:1313175-1315784 GCF_000412655.1 Myotis brandtii | reverse complement strand
ATTATTATTATTATTATTATTATTATTATTGAGAGAGGAAGGGGGAGAGAGAGAAAAAATAGATTGCCCACCCCCCCACATGGGCTCCAACTAGGAATTGAACCTGTCACCCCTGATGCAGGGGAAGATGCTCCAACCAACTGAGCCACCCAGCCAGTGCTAAATTCTCCCTATTTTCATCAAGCTTAGAATTTTGTATTGGGGGGGAGGGACAGAAAACAAAACAAAAAAACTTTAAAGCAAGTACAAAATTTGTCAGTAATATGTCTTGTGTTAGATCACAGACTGCACTAATTTACTGAAGGCAACAATAGAGAGATAAAGCTTCCTAACTCAAGGATGATTTTAGTTAATATAGAATGTCTAGAAATATATGCAAGATACCTGTCTGTATTTCTTCCCTAAGAAATAGACTCATCATTTAAAATACTGGTGGTATGGATACCACAGTGTCCTTCTTTGTGTTGCCATGAAAAACTTGATGTTTCTAGGGAAGTGTATCTTTATCTACGCTCCTTGGTGTGGCGCTAGGCTAAGGAAAGGGGATGTTTTAATATGGTATTTGTTTTCTTTATCTCACCTATGAGACTAGAACAAAATGCACACTCATCGTCCTCAAGTGTTTAAATGATCATGCAGATTAAAGGAGTTGGGTGGTTTGTTCTTGGTACTCTACTGACAGTGGCAGGCAATAGATACAGGAATCAGGGTTTCTCTTGATGCTGACAAGACATCTGTAGTGCCCTCTATTGATGTTTATGTTTGTCTCCCTAAGGTTGCTAAAAATATAATCTGCTTTATGGACATAAGCCAAATAAAGAAGATTCATTATGACAGCTGTGAATGGAGAGTGTACTGATATATGGTTTTATTCACATCAATTTTTAGTGTAGGGAGATTGTTTATTTCTACTTCATTATGACCAAAACAATAAATCCCCCAACATCACTAGGGCAGGACACAATTTGGCAGTAGGAACAAATACTCCTATGTTACATAAACATTTCCTAAAAGTTGTTTGTCATCTAAGTCAGTCCTTGCTCTACATCATCGCTACACTCTTTTGTCGATTTCTTCCTGAGGTCTTATACCCGACTTCTTTGTGTGTTAAACTATGGTGAGTAGAAGCACATGACCCTCTTTAAGTTCCTAAATTAAAGTGGTTATTAAGCTTTACTATTTAACAACAAAAAGGACATCTGTTCTGCCCATTCTTCTCTTCCAAGACCTACCACCATGTTGCAGAAAACAACCAGCATACCTTCCACTGTGAGTATACCTGTAACAGTTCCATAGCTTCATTGAATCCAGTACCCAGGCTTTTATGGGAATCCACCTAGTCCTAGACACTCATAAATATTTTTTTTAAAAAAAATGAGGACAGATTGTGTTAGAAAACTCTGGGTGATATTTAAACTTTATGCCCAGTGTATAATATCCCTTTTCTTTACAAGGATCTAATTTTATTTCTGTGACCATGGGCTGTCCCTAAGCCGAGTTCCCTAATTCAAACTTCTTTTGGGCTTCTTCCAATGCTTATTTGAGTTGTAATTTGGGAAATCTATTTTATCTTCTCTCTATTGCCCTATCATAGGCCCTCTAAAAAATGCTCAACTTCTTTTATGTGTTCTTCCTCATAGGACAATGTTTTGTTGTTTTTTTCTAAATGCAGAAATAATTTTAATTCAAAGAGAGAAGTATTGTTTCCTTCTAAGTTACTGGCTGTGGATCAGCAAAAGCAACCGATTTAGTATATTTAGTAATTCCTAACATGGTGCCTAGTTAAGCCTCTTGGGCTATTTGGCTTTGTATCGTCAGGATTAAACAGTCAAGGGTGTTATGAGAGAAAATGCCTGAGATGTGTTCTGAGAGAAAATGGGCAGGAGACTGGTAAGGCTGAGAGATCCATCATGATGCCATGAACTTTTGATTCCAAGCGAAGGAGAGAGAATAGAAATGTATGTGAAAAAGTTCTAGACTTTTTTTTTTTAAGTCTGAGCTAAACTGGAAAATTCGATCATTCTAGAGCCTGAACTGGCTACCTGAGGAGCCCTGTGTCTTCCAAGAATAAGCCAGCCCTCCTATACTTGCCACTCTTGGTCATCAGCTGGGAACAGTTAGTGAAAAACTTGGCATCAATGCACATGTGATGATGGCTATCAGAGCATAGCGGTTAAGGCCCTTGGTCAATTATCCTCCCATTCTCATGGCTACCAGAGTCATGGACTTCAGTGTCTCCACACAAGTTTAGGAAACAGCTCTTCTGTGGTTCTCTGGGGTTTAGTTTCCTGAGGAAAAACTTAGAAAAGTGTTATTGCTATGAACTTTACCCCCCATTGATGCAAATGATTGTGAAGCTACAACTGATACCCTCTCCCACACCATTGCCCATTCTAAATTCCTTCCGATCTCAGTTATCTCTTCAGAGACCTTGCTGGCTTATTAGTACTGTGATCTGACACTTCATTCCTGGTGGATCTGATCCATTGATATTTGCATCCTTCCTCCTAGTCCATGGTGCTACATGTGTCTATTAACAGTTAAAATCATGCAAGGAAGTGCCAACAAGGGTAGAAGCTACCTAAATGAATCACTGGCTTTTATATATA
>NW_005367809.1:1306478-1313085 GCF_000412655.1 Myotis brandtii | reverse complement strand
TCCCTCCCTGCCCACTGTTTAAGAACAGTTTTTTTTCCTTCTACTGATCATGGTCAGTTACCTCTGACTTTAAAGTGACCCTTCTGCTTGTCTTCTGGCCTCTGGGCACACCCTATGGTGGCCATAACTTAGGGTTAAATGGAACCTTTGCTATGTCCTCAGCTCACATGCCACTCTGTGTGGGATTCTGAGCCTGGGGAGTAAGCATTAGGTGAGCTTCTATGTGGTGGTGCTGGCTTAAGCATTTTGTGTAACAAAAGTAAACCAATATTTGGAATAAGTTGCTATCACTATGAGAGAAAAAAATGTCTTGCCCTTCCAGGAACCTACTTTGGAATTCTCCAAGAAGTAGGTGCCAAACGGAATTGTGTGATTAAATGTGCAAGCATTTTATCAGGAAAAATGCCGATGAGGAAAATAAATGGGGTGAGATCTGAGACTTGGAAGAATTTGGGAGAACCACTAAAGTGTAATTCAAGTCCTACTCCAGGGAAAGAATGTGGGTGGAAGCTTTCTAGTTGGCAGCATAACCCAAGGACAGCTCATCAAGGCTGTGAAGTTCTTGAGTCAAAGATGGCTGTCTGAAGAGTCTTATGTCTCCCAGAAATGGGCCTGGCTTTGTATTCATATTGTACTTAGTCATTGTTTGGGGAGAGATTGTTCAAAGCATGGACTTGTGTGTGGGTAGGGTCCCTAGGCCTAGCCTGCGATCAGGGCCATCTTCTGCCCACTCGCCAGTCCCCAGTCCCACCCTGCTGCCACCCACCTGGTTCCCCGTGGTTCCCTGTTCACTATGCTGTGATCAGAGCCTGCGGGCCAGGAGGAGGGACCTAGAGGTCTGCCATTCCACCCGCTCACCAGTCCCCAGTCCCGCCCCACCGCCATCCACCTGGTTCCCCATTCACCATGCTGCGATCAGAGCCTGCAGGTGGGTCGGGGGGGACTGAGAGGTGGTCAATGCACTTCATAGTGACGGGTGGAGCGGTTGTTCTGGTCGTTATGCTGTTATGGTTGCTGGGCTTTTATTATATAGGATATGACAGTTCATGATAGATGATCAGTAGTTATTTTTAATTAATATATAATAAAATTGATTTAATTAAAATTGTTGCAAAAGTATATCTGAACTTATATCTTTAAAATTGCCTTTTAAAGTCCAGTTATGAAATGCCAAATAAATCTATAATGTTATTTTATAATGACTTAATATTTTAATTTTAAAAATATCATCTAGCTCTTCATATATAACTTCTATTACCAGAGAAGTTTTAAATGTTTTGTTGTTTCAAATAATTTATTCACAGAGGATGATCTATTTTCATCATTGATGATATTCAAAGTACATATTATGTAAAATATGTGTTTGTGAAGAAATGTAAGCTCTATACATAGAATAGCTCAATGTTACAAATGACATCAACACAGGGATTGAGGTATGTTGTTCACATAATTGTATATACATTATTTTAATATCACTAATATTCTAATATCTTATATTTTATAACAAAGCAGGACTTATTTTGTGAATTCACATAAAATTTATTATGACAATTTTCAGTCTCCATTTCATGCAACAGACCACCAAATAGTATTATAAAAACTTATTAGAAATATTATTTGAATAAAAAAATATACTGACATGCATTTGTGGATTCAGATATCCTTATTACTCTCCTCTCCCTAACTTGAGAATGGTTTTTACCACATATACTACACTTTTCTTTCATATGCTTATGGTTGATTTACTTTACATAATATTTTCTTAATATCACATAAACACCTGTTTAATTAATAAACCCTTGCTTATAACTGCAGTTATATTTAGTTAGAAATAGATCATTTTTCTGATTGTATAAACATTTTACTATAAAAGCATAAACTTAAAAAATGTGATATATGTAAACATGTGTGTGTAAAATAACATTTTAGTTACTGACTAATTTCTTGGGGAATTTAAATGTATAAATTAACACATCAAAACTAATCTATTTGCAGAGTGTTCTGCATCATATTGAACATATTAGGCAATTCCCTCAAATTTCACTAGATGGTGCTATGTATTAAATATAACAAATATCATGTTTAGTAATAAACAGTTCATCTTAATGAATTGACTCTTTTATTATCATTTTATTATATTTATGACCAGGAGACAGAAAACTGGCATTAGCTGTTTTTAACAGCACTTATGCATCTCATTTATGGAGAGGCATAATGGGCACAAGTGATGAGAAGGCAAAATGAAAGTGCAGAAGCCTTCCCCTCACACTACGGTCGAGGCTGTTTAATGGTGTGTGAGAGCTTATCCAATTTGATACAGTTCACACTCACCTTCTGTGTTTTCATATCTCTTCTTTGATGGCTAATTGAGTTATAATTTATAAATGCCTTCTAAATCTTCTTTTCTAGAATGTGCAGTAATTATTGATAGGCATTAATTGACCATTCAGAATGGATCTGATGAGCCATAAAGAAAATGCAGGCCCCGACTTTGAAACTGCATATCACAGGTGTTGTCAGTCAGAGTTTACTGAGATCCCTATCAAAGAAGGTCAAATAAAACACTTTGAAAGTGATAGAAGCATAAACATTACCTTTTAAACAAGTCTGTTTTAGGCCTAGGTCAGTAAACCATTCTTTTCTGGTAAATCCAAATTAGAAAAGTTTAAGGATTCTGACTAAGATGTTATTGCATAGCAAAAACTTTAATTATTTTACTCAGTATTTAAATAGCAGAAGTAACTGAGCTGCAACATCTCCTAAAAAAATCAAGGCAGATGTTGACCTATGAAATAAAAGTAAGCCTCTTGCATCAAAGATCTTTGGATTTTTAAAACTCCCTTAGGATTTAGCTATAGAAGCTATTTTTAAGTAATGTATAAAGGAAAATGGCTTTGTCCTTCATGGTACCATTTTATTATGATTAATAGACTATAAACCAAACTTTTCCACTTTCCCAAGAGGGCCCTTGTCAACCACCTTGAGCTCACCTGTTACCGTTTTTGTATTTATGTACACTGAGTCCACTGCAAACTGGCCTGATTTTGGAGAGTTCTAGAATCATTATAAAACTTATATGTGTTTTTCCTCTTTTGTATCAGTTGCCCTTTCTGCTCCGGAAATTTTTCCCTCAAATGATCACTTAACATTACTATTTATTCGCTATCTATTGTCTGTCATGTTCTACTAGGAATTTAGCTCCAAAAGAGGAGGAGCCTTTTTATCTTGTCTAAGGACATGTTTCTTGAACTTAGGTTATACAAACTAAATAGTTTTGGGGATTGAAAAAATCAATACATGAGCTAACACGAAAGGAGCTTAGCGAACGATGTATGCTTTAATTATAGTAAGAAAGTTCAAGAAATATTGTTAAAAGTGCATTTGTGTCTGTGTAGAGTATAGTTTTCTGCAACTAAGTTTTTGGAAATAATTTATTTTCACATTGGGACCAGAATACCAAACCATCCTTTCATACTCAGTTGAGTTTCAATAGCAGCCTTACTAGTAGTTTAACATCTCTCTCTCTCTCTCTCTCTCTCTCTGTCTGTCTCTCTCTCTCTCTCTCTCAGTGTGTGTGTGTGTGTGTGTGTGTGTGTGTGTGTGTGTGTGTGGAGGAGGTGTTTGTTAGAGAAAGATAGAGAGGGAGAAAGACAGAGACAGACAGTGAACAAAGACAAAGAAAGAAAGGGAGGGAAGAAGATAAGAAAAAAAGAATACAATTTTTCATTTTATATATTTTTTTAAAAATTAAATAACCTCACAATCTTTTGTGGGTTTGTGTGTGTGTGTTTTGTTCTTTATTATAACTAACTTTTAAAATCATCTTTAGTTTAGCCCATGATGTCCAAAGAAGGGGATCATGTTTTGATTTAGACTATTAGCACCAGTACTGCAATTGATAATAGGGCAAACTATGGCTTTTAAAACTATAGTTAGATGAAAGATTATGAGAATGCCAGTATCTGAATAGGTAATACCACATTTCTTGGTCTACTGATTCAGATGTGATTATAATACTGAATATAAATGCACTGCAATTCAGGTCTGCCATGAATAGATCTGCATTAACTTTCAGAATTTAATCAAGTTAAGTATGAACAACTGCATTCTAGGTTATCACCCTTAGCAGACTTTAAATACAAAGCGTGATTGGACTTTTTTATTTTTTCCTAAAATCAAATTGCTAATGCATGAGCTCTTGTTAGTCCACTCAGTTCCACTTGAAATGTCTGCTACCTGTTTTATGGAAATGCCTTCCGTAAAGTTGACCTCTGATTGGACTAGTAATCACACATTGGTGACCTTGTTAAATGCACTCTGACATTGGGAAGGTGCTCCTTCCTCTCAATGTTTGCTGGTGAGAACAAGTTTTGAAAGCACCATTTGGAATTGTTCAGTATTTACAATTTCTGCCTTAGGTATTTGCTTCTGAAATTCATGCTGGTGCTGCTGATGTTACTGTTAGTTTCTCACAGTCTTCCTCTGCTTTTTCAGGACAATTTATCACATCTCCACTACTATCATCATTACTGAAATCATCATTCCAATTTTCCTACTTATTAGAATCTGATCTCCAAAGAAAGAAGGAAACCCCTCCTTGTTACCAGTATTTCCAGATTAGCATTTTATTTTATTTGGATGTGAGAATGTGAGGATATCCATGTGAAAATGAGTATATATGTTTATATTAATCAGAAATTATCAAATATTTAGAAATTAAAGTGGTTCTAAGTAACTCATGTGACAGAAAAGAAGTCTCAAAGGAAATTCAATTTAACTAAATAAAAATGTAACATATAAAAATGCGTGGAATGCATTTGAAGCATGCTTAAACAGAAAACTAAAACATGAAGTGCATATCCTATATAATAAAAGGCTGATATGCAAATCGACCAAATGGCAGAACGACTGGTCTCTATCATGTGCGCTGACCACCTGGGGCAGATGCTCAATGTAGGAGCTGCCCCCTGGTGGTCAGTGTGCTCCCACAGGGGGAGCACTGCTCAGCCAGAAGCCATGCTCATGGCTGGCGAATGCAGGGGTGGTGGCAGGAGCCTTTCTCGCCTCCATGGCAGCGCTAAGGACACCTTGGGGGATGTCCCCCTGCTGGCTTAGGCTCACTCCCCTAAGTTCTATTACACTTAAGCTGGCAGGTCGACATCCCCTGAGGGGTCCAGGACTGCAAGAGGGCACAGGCTGGGCTGAGGGACACCCCTGCTTCCCCCAGTGCACAAATGTCATTCACCAAGCCTCTAGTATTAGAATAAAAGTCAGGTGTCAAATAAATAACATAGGAAATAGATTTAAAAAGAATAAATTAAGTTCATAACAAGCAGAAAAAGGAAATAATAAATATGAGAGCTGAAATCAATTAAATTAGAAACAGAATAGTCAGAGAAAAGCTGTGAAACAAAACTTGGCACTGAAAAATTATTAAACTTCTAACAAAATTGACCACAAAACCCCCAAACCACAAATTACTTGCATCAGGAGTGAAGGGTAGAATATTTCTGCATATCATCTATGCATTAATAGAATAATAAGTAAATGTTATGAAAACCTCTATGACCATAAATTTGATAACTTATGATGGTGGGCAAAAGTAAATTTACAGTTATTTGTATGGAAAATAATTGAATAGTTAATAAATAATAATAGTATATGTAATTTTGGAGTTTTCATTTGAATGAAGGTCAAGTAGTCAGGAATAGAAGAAATCTAGTTCCTCATCAATGCCATCCCATATATTTTTTGTTTCTTACCTAAAGATACATATTAGTTATATGGTGTGAATTGGTGGTTGTTACAATTTATGAGTCATCTCTAGAAACACAGAGGGATTTCCAGAGATTTGAACAATTCCTTACAACTTCTGTGCACATTTATTCTGAAAACAAAGCAGTAAAGCCTGAGCTAGTTTTTTGTGAGCCTTACTCCTGCTTGTCAATACAGACCACAAAATTACCTCTCACAGATTCTGATGCATCCTAGCCATAAATTTCAGTCCAAACTTTCAAAAGGGCAAGCAAAGTAAATAGTCTGAGTATAAATTACAAATGCCATGGATTTAGTACTTCCTGGTTTCCTTTTATACAGTGCTGAGCTAATACATCGTTTATAAACATTTTGAGAATCTTTTAAAACATCCTGTTCCATGTTTGCTATGGAAAAACTGGGCAAAAGCTGAAAAATTTTTAATGTGCTAGATATAAAGATAAGAGATTTATAGAAGAAGTACTTTCGTAGCTTTCACACTAATCTAGGGCCTGTGGTACAAACATAAGGATTGCTTCCTTGGAATATGGATAATAGCCTTAGGGCAATTCATTAATGATGCTAATTTCAATACTGATGCTAACTTAATGCAAAATCCCCATTCTCAAATCCAAAAGGCACTGTGGGCTAATGATATTATATGCAACATTTCATAATTCTATACCTAGATTTATCACAACACTGGACCCCTGAAAACAATAATCTACACTAATAAAAGAGAAACATGGTAATTGGCGTACGACCGCTACCCTTTTCATTGGCTAATCAGTGAGTATATGCAAATTAACTGTCAGCCAAGATGGCGGCCGGCAGCCAGGCACTGAAGCAAGCA
>NW_005367809.1:1295700-1305621 GCF_000412655.1 Myotis brandtii | reverse complement strand
GAGCCTCTCCTGCCTCCTCAGCAGCGCTAAGAATGTCTGACTGCAGCTTAGGTCTGCTCCCCGCTGGCAAATGGACATCCCCCGAGGGCTTCCGGGCTGCCAGAGGGATGTCTGATTGCCATATTAGGCCCAATCCCCTGGGGAGCGGGCCTAAGCCAGCAGGTGGTCATCCCCTGAGGGTCCCAGACTGCAAGAGGGCACAGGCCGGGCTGAGGGACCCCCCCGAGTGCACAAATTTTTGTGCACCAGGCTTCTAGTCTTATATAATAAAAGACTAATATGCAAATCTACCAAAAGGTGGAACGACTGGTCACTATGACGCACACTGACCACCAGGGGGCAGATGCTCAGTGCAGGAGCTGCTCTCTGGTGGTCAGTGTGCTCCCACAGGGGGAGCGCCACTCAGCCAGAAGCCGGGTTCATGGCTGGCGAGTGCTGCAGCAGTGGCGGGAGCCTCTCCTGCCTCTTCGCCGTGCTAGGGATGTCCGACTGCAGGAGGGCACAGGCTGGGCTGAGGGACCCCTCCTGAATGCAGGGATTTCGTGCACTGTGCCTCTAGTTTACTGATTATAAGTTTCTTGAAATAGGGACTGTGTCTTCACATATTTGGATCTCTAGCAGCTATTCTGTATCTTACACATACTCTAATAAATAAGAGGAGGAGAGTCATCTTTGTCAGACATTTACAACTTCAGCTGGGGAATAAATAATTTTTAAAATGTAACTGCAGCAGTAGCAAGAGCCATGTGTATGTACCTTACAAGAAGTATTAACGAAGCTTATCCTGTGACATCACCCCATTTCAAAGAGTAGAAAACGGAGGCCCAGGAAAGATGAAATAACTTTCCAAGCTGCTTCCATTATTACGGGGCCTAATAAAAGAAATTTAGTCCCTATCTCCTTTGCTTTGAAGCCTCGGTTCTACGTACAAAACTACAAAAATTTTCGCTCTCCAATATGGCAACATGAGAGATGCCGATCTTTGGCTGACCTACGTGTGCTTTGAAATGTCCAGAATAGGGAGAAGTGTTACATTTTCTCCTGCTACAAGGGCACAAAACCTCCACTGTCTCTATGAGCTGGCTGGCTGGAATCACCTTTTCTCTGAGGACTCACCGTGTTACACATGTCACAGAGCATAGATGCTGAATCTTTTGATGGGTGTACATGGTTTTGGAAAGAACACAAACCTAGGTCATTAACTCCTATTCCAAATGGAAGCCTAGACCACCCCCTTACATCCATGGCCTCACTCAATTCCCTCTTACAAAACGTGTTCTCTGGATGACACATTCCCGGCATGAGGAAGATCTCTAATGATCAGTCAGCTCTTCTGAAACAAGATCATGTTCAAACTTATAAAATGCAACACTACTCTGTGACTTCATATATGATATATAATTATTTTAGCTTAAAACCAGTCTAAGCCCTAACCCAATAATTTAGATTTTTGCTTCAAAACCTCTTCTTGCAGTTTTCTTCCCATCAGCTAGTGCGGTTTGTGAACAAACACTCCTCGGATGATGAAGGCTTCAGCTCACAATTCTGAAGTAGAAGGGGAACTCTGGTGTGCCAAGTTCAGCCAGCAGTATCTTTAACTAACTCCCATCACAGGAAGTCAAATGTTGTTGTATTAACATATTTTCATGTTTTTTTTTCCTCAAATCATATGTATTGCTCATGCAGAGGCAACATAGACTTGTTCTTTACTCTTTTTTTGATTGTTTTTTTTCTATACAAGTTTTACAAGTTTCCAAAGCTACAACAAAATATTACCCTTTCTTTTCTAGAGATACTTTCAGAAAAAATAATTTACTTAGAACTTGATGGAGTATTTATTATGAGTTTTGTACTTCTACCTGTCAGTCAACCTTGCCCTGATATTTTCCCATTTCTTACTGTTCTGCTCAATAACCTGGACTCCCCAGTATTATGAATCTATACTTATGTGCAAGCTCTTTCCAGAAGCCATTAATACTAAAGCCTTTGTGACAAAATACTAAAGTCTCTATGTTCTAATCAAAGGCGTCCTCGGAAAAAAGTTACACAGACAGTGACAAAAAAGTCATTGTAGCTATCCCAGCAGTAGAAGAGTGCCACCAATGACCAGTCATTCATAACATATCATAATACTCTCTGGGGCATGTCAACTAAGGGGAAGTCATGTAATTCCTTAATTAGATCACCATGTTTTCCCCTCCAGCCTAATTTTTGCTCAATATTCATGATTAAATATTGGCTTTTATTTTGATTTTTAAAAACCTTTATTGTTGAAAGTATTACATATGTCCCCCCCCCCCATTTACCTCTACTAGCCTGCCCTCGCCACCCCACCCTCAGGCCTTCACCACCCTATTATCTGTGTTCATGGGTTATGCATATATGCATACAAGTTTTTAGATTGATCTCTTCTCACCCACTCACCCCCATCTTCCCTCTGACATTCTGCAGTCCGTTCCTATTTATTGACTTTTAAACTTTAAAGGTTATACTGAATCTAGATACCCTGGGCTCTTCACAATTGCTGATTCCTGATAATGAAGATTCCTTTCCCATGAACAAAATAATAAAAGTAACTGGGAAGGACACACATTAGGTGATGAATATGAAGAAGGAAATTACTATTCCAGATGGCAAATATTCACATTGCTTGCTCTTTCTGCTTTGAGCATATACAGAATTTGTTCAAGTGAAGCAATCCTAAACTTTCATCTGGTTGCTCAAATATGCTTATAATTTTATAAGGCATTTTAGAATGTGTGAATTTAGCCAGATTCAACAATTAACTTTTCTAGGGGACAAGGGAATTGATAATCTTTGGTTAAGTATTTGTATGAGTTACTTTTGCAAGGAAACCTAGGGATATATATTTTTTATCTTGATATATTAATTCCAAATAAAAGTCAATACTCACACATATATCTCAAAATTAGATCCCAGCCACTCGTGTTTGCCACTTATTGACAGATGTAATTGTGTCTGACAACCTTCGAATTGTTTCATTCAAATATAAGTGACTTAAGAATATTCCTTCTAAGAAGCTCTCTCCATAACACTTCATCATCTTAAAGCAAATGGTCTAAAGGGATAATACAAACTTCTAAGTGTGCACCAAAGCAAACTGTTGGTGGGGAGTCTACATTGCTCAACAAGTTCCTCCTTGCTTAGAATGTCACCAAAAGCTCAGTATCAGAATTCTTTTATGCATTAATAAAAGACAAATACCTGAAAATGTGTCTCTAACTGTTCCCATTCAGGCTCAGATGAAGACTTTCCAAAAATAAATGCCAGTCTTTATTGCTTAATAGGCTTGATGTGGCTTAGATGATTATTTATTAGACAAAGAAGACGATTCCCTGGGTGCTCTTCTCTTTCCACTGAAAGGTCACCCACAAGAGATCATTTCTTCTAGGAACCACAGAGTAAAACCTGGTGGAATCACTATAATTAAGGCTGTAGAACTGGAGTCCCAAGTAGATTCCAGAACAATGACTTCAGTGTACACATCCTGAGAAATCATTAGACCACAAAATAAAGGAAATCAAGTAGTTTTCCTGCAATGATTTTCTATGTTTATTATCTTCAAACAAACAAAAATACAGTCTTCTTTTAAAATGTTGCTACCTAGGCCTGACACACAGAGATTATGATTCTATGTATTTGAAATAAGCCCAGTCCTCTAGTGATCTGAATTTTTAAAAGTGATCAAAACAACTCTTAATTGAACAAGAGTTTTGTTTGTTTGTTTTAATTTGTTATTGTTATTGTTCTTAGGACATCCTACTTCTTGTTTTGATCTGGTGTAATATTTTTCATGCAAGAAATTAATGTGTCTATAAAGCCTTACCTATAACTTTTATAGCAATGGATTAGAGCTGATAATTAAATATTTTTAAATATCTAATTTACTATTATATATAACTAGAGGCCTGGTGCATGAAATTCATGCACGGTGTGTGTATGTGTGTGTGTGTGTGTGTGTTCCTCAGCCCAGCCTGCACCCTCTCCAATCTGAGACTGCTGGCTCCCAACTGCTTGCCTGCATGCCAGCCTGATCACCCCCTAACCACTCCCCTGCCAGCCTGATTGATGCCTAACTGCTCCCCTTCTGGCCCAATTGCCCCCAACTGCCCTACCCTGCAGGCCTGGTTCCCCCCAACTGCCCCCCCTTGCCATCCTGGTCCCCCAAAACTGCCCTCCCTTGTAAGTCTGATTGCTCACAACTGCCCTCCCTTGTAGGCCTGATCGCCCACAACTGTTCTCCTCTGACGGCTATCTTGTGGTGGCCATCTTGTGTCCACATGGGGACGGCCATCTTGTGTGTTGGAGTGATGGTCAATTTGCATGTTTCTCTTTTATTAGATAAGACTAGAGGCCTGTTGCACAAAGAGATTAGTGCAATAGGCCTTCCCTTCTCCTGGCTGCGGGCACTGGTTTTCCTCTGGCACCTGGGACCCAGGCCTTCGCTCTGGCTGGAGCGGCCTTCCATCCTCCGTCTTTGGGTCCCAGGCCGGAGTCGCCTTCCGTCTTCCATCTTCACTGCTTCAGCATACCTTCAGTCTTCACTCCGCTACTTGGAGCCTACGTATGCAAATTAACCGCCATCTTTGTTGGCGGTTAATTTGCATATCACGCTGATTAGCCAATGGGAGGCGTAGCAAAGGTAGGGTCAATTAAGCTGTTTGTCTATTATTAGATAGGAGGATGCTATTTTGAGTATCATTCCATAGAAGTCTCAATGCAGATATCTGATTGTTTGCTCAGAAGGAGAAAAGTTAATCTGATCTACAGTTATAGTTCTGGCATCCTTTCTTGCATTAAGTATTATCCTTAAAATAAAAACTGGTAATTACATGCCGGTAGACTTAATGGAGTGAATTTTTTATAGTTTCTCTTATTTGAGTCTTTGTCATTTTTGAAGCTTACTTCTTTATCTGAATTCAAATTTTATCAAGTACAAATACATTAACTATGTAACACTGGGCATATAATATCAGAGAAGAAATGGCTATTCTTTAAAAGGGAAAAACTGGATGCATGATGTATGCATGAATATAAGAATTAGCAATGGACACAGTCACTAGGGGGGTGAGGGCATGTGTTGGGGGTGGGAGTGGCTGGGGAGAGGTGAATGGAGGGAAAAAAACAATATTGTAATAGCTATGTATGGGCCAGTGCGGGAGGGGGGGTAACTTGAAATATCAGGGGACCACTCTGTAAAGTATATAATTGTCTAACCACTATGCTGTGCATCTGAAATTAATACAGAATAATATTGGAAAAAAATATGTTAATAGTAGAAGGATTTGGCTGAAGGGTATGTATAAATTTTTGTGCCAATTAAAAAAAAAAAAAGATAGTTGATCTAAAATGTTAGTCTAGTAAGTCCACAACTGACATTTCACAAGGATAGTTTCCATCGATTTTTTTTTTCTTTGAATGGTCCATCCTTTCTTATTTCTTAGCATGCCTTGTGATTTTTTGCTGAAAATAAGACATTTTTATCTTATAATAGAGAAACTCCGGAGGTTCCTCCCCCCCTCCCCCCGGGATTTGCTGGGTTTTTTTGTTTGTTTGTTTGTTTTGTTTTTTGTATTTTGTGACTTTTGTATGATGTATCTGTACACAGATCATCAGTTTGAACTATAAACTTAAGATTTTCTCAGGACTTTTCTGAGTCTCTGACTTCCCCTGAGCATGCTTGGTAATTGTCTAAATTCTCCCACATATGCAGTTCTTTCAAATGTCCTAGTCCTTAAATACCTAGCTCCTAAAAGGGGAAGAAGATAAGAAAGAAAGAAAGAAAGAAAGAAAAATTCTAGTCTGTAATGCTCTCTAAGTTAGTATGGGCAAGTCATTGTCCCTCTTGAAGGAAGGAAGGAAGGAAGGAAGGAAGGAAGGAAGGAAGGAAGGAAGGAAGGAAGGAAGGAAAAAAAGGTGCCAGTCCTTTAAATCCCCTAAAAGTTGCTTCAACTGGAGAAGCTTGCAACAGCGATGGGGAGGGCTGCAGCAGCTTCTGCCCAGCTGCGTCTGCATCTCGGCAATCAGAAGGTACAATCAGCGACAGAGCACAGATCCTGATACTTGGAGGCCTGCCCACTCTGCCTTTCACAAGCTGTATACAAGCTGCTCCAGAAACCTTGCAGGAAAGCAGGAGGGGTGGGGGTGTGGGGGGGAAGCTGCTACTGTCCAAGAGCTGCAAATGACTAAAATTAACCAAAATTCACCTCCCAATCTTTCACGGGAAGTTCAAAGACTTCAGTAGAGTCTGAAGTTCCAAAATAGTTACAACAGATACATTATGTCTATGTAACCACTAGAACTTTTTTCTTGTAAAATTGAAACTTTATACCTAATGAACAACAAATTCCATTTTCTTCCATCCCCTAGCAACTACCATGCTACTTTCTGTTTCTTTTTGACTATGTAAGATACCTCATATTAACAGAATAAAAAAAATAAAAAAAGGAAAAACTGGGCCTTGGCTGAGTAGTTCAGTTGGTTGGAGAGATTGTGGGTTTGATCACTAGTCAGGGCACATAAAAGAATCAACCAATGAATGCATAATAAGTGGTACAACAAATTGATGTTTCTCTCTCTCTCTCTCTCTCTCTCTCTCTCTAAAAGTCAATCAACCAATAAAAATGGGTCATATGCAGAATCTAATGAACCAAATAAACTGATGATCAAAAATAGACCCACAGTCATAGAAGCATGAACAGACTATTGCATCTCAGAGGGAAGGCAGGGGAGGGTGGGTGGGAAGAAATCAACCAATGAACTTGTATGCATATATGCATCACCCGTGGACACAGACAATGGGGTAGTGAGGTCCTGGGGTGGTGGTGATGGATGGGAGCAGGCTACCAGATGTTAATGGGGGGAAAAAGAGAACCTATGTAATACTTTCAACAATAAAGATTTTTTAAAAAAGGAAAACTAAACTTGATAATGCAAGGGGGTTGAGTAGATTTGTCTATTCACAAAAATATCCTTGCCTTATTTTTCTTTGAAAGATTTTATTAAATTAGAAATTTATGAGATTGGCATGAGCCATTTCTGATTTCTTATAAATGGCAAAACTCATTTTTTCTTCCCAGTTTTAGCATTGGCTCAAGATAATTTTCTTCACTTTAATCTCTAGTAACATAATTCACAGTGACGTGATGAGGATTGGGAGTAGTTTAAGACTATAGAAGACAAGACTTTGAATTCAATTGGCTGATGCTTGCTATACTTTATTGAGTTCAATTTGTGACTTAACGGCTAAAACAGTTTGAATATATGTTTGTTAACTTATAAAATCTACAATGAATAAATTTAAGATAAGTTTAATGATTTATATGCTGTCATTTTGGAATTCCTTTTCTTTTTTAAAAATCAGTCATTACTATCAGTTAAGAAAATTGTTAAAAATAGGCATTTGACATTAGAGACATTTAAATACTATCATATTGATACTCATTTTCTCCAAGGTAGCCATATTTAATGAGAAGTTGTAGTTCTAACAAATTTTGAGTTATATGTGTAAGAAAAATGATTGAATCAGTTTCTGAGTTACTCAATACTATATTGTTAAATTGTAGGTACAACGAAATGAGGATTGTAATTTCAAATGGATTGTGAAAACTAGAATTTTCTGTTTGAGATGCTTAATCCTCTTCAGCTTTATTAATGTTGGTCCCATAAAGGGTTTAGAGGCTTGAGCCATAAGATTAAAATCTTAATCCTAAATCTTCTCAACTATAAAAAGGCCAAGATTAGTCAATGATTATTATTTTTTATTAATGGACTTTTTTTCCAATGTGAACTTTGTTGTTCACTACTACATAAAATTTAAATTGTAGTTATCTCTGATAAAATGTATTGTGTTAACAAAAATGTAGAAATAAATCCTAAGAACAAGCTATAGAAGTGGAATGAAAACATTAAGTATTTAATCCCACCCATTCAGATGCCAGGGACAGGGACAGGGACAGAAATGTCTGATAAACAGCTGACAAGACACTCAGAACAGTGCTTTCTCCTGTTAAATGCCAGTTAGAAAGCAAATATGAGATATACTTGTAATTGGTGAATTACAATTTTAAAAGTCTGATTGTATGCCTGGTCGGTGTGGCTCAGGGGTTGAGTATCTACCTATGAGTGAGGAGGTCAGGGTTCAATTCCCAGTCAGGGCACATGACTGTGTTGCTGGCTCCATCCCTGGTGGGGGGTGTGCAGGAGGCAGATGATCAATGATTCTCTCTCATCTTTGATGTTTCTATCTCTCTCTTCCTCTCCCTTCCCCGCAAATCAATCAATAAAAATATGTTTTTAAAAAAACTTGGTTGTAAAACCTTCTTGAAAATATGGCATGAGTCAACACTTACATGATGACTTTCTGGTTGAAGGTTGTATATACGGCAGCTTGAAAACAGGCTTTTTCAATGAATCATCAGTGGATGGCCAGGATGGAGCAAAAATCTATCTCACCTTGCCAAATGATCAATCACACAGAAGTTTATAAGCTTAAAAACTGTTATATCACATACTTCCAGTTCTAAAGCATTTCAACTGACATCACTGTTACAAAATATGCCATGTCAGCTGTTCACTCTTTTAACAGTTAGAGTGGGTACCCTTGCTTTTCTGTGGAATTTACTTTTAATAGAATCCTTACCTCTGGTTGCAATAGCAATTATTATTTTTTTTCAAGAAACAATTTATTTGTTCTTAAAATCTTGACAAAATAATATGGTGTTGCAGATACGTTGGCAGCTTAGTTTTTAATTTTTTACCACTTAAGTGACACAATTTCACTAAAATTTGATTTAGTTTTGTAATGCAAGGTAAGTAAAAGAAAGACACAAAGGTTCATTGATGGGCAGTAATGGCAGGGTCTAAAATGAGTAACAAAGCTTTGTAGAGATCAACTTGACAGACTTCAAAGATATTATATTCTTAAGTACTTATTATGTAGATGACTATAATTTGTGTGGAATTAAGTTTAAAGAAATTGAAAGTTACTGACATGTTTATAGAATTTTCCAGAATTTGAGAAATGTTGAGGAAATTACAAATTTCTCCTTTAATCTTGCTGAGACTTGCTTATTGAAACACACACACACACACACACACACACACACACACACACGAAGAAACAGAAAGCTCTGAGGTTTCTCCATCCTCCTATATTGCTCACTTGCCTGACAAAAATGAAAAGTGTCACCAATGATGTATCTAATAATTAAAACAATCTCAGTCTGAAAGGAATGACAGATTTCTGTTCTTTTGATGCAGGTAGTAAAGAAAAAGAACAAAATACCTGCTCCTTCTCAAAAAGTGAATTCATAAAGTATTATAAGATCCTCATAATCTAGAATGAATAATAGCCTGGGAAATATTATTAAAAATAAATAAGCAAAATGTGATTACAAGACATATACTGACTTTTGTATTTTATTTTTATTTGTTTTAATATGTATATATATATTATTGTTGATAGTATGACAGATGTCTTCCAATTCCCCCCCCCTTTACCCTCCTCCACCCACACCTTACCCCCTCCCAGGTCTTCACTACCCTATTGCCTGTGTCCATGGGCTATGCCTATTTACACTAATAAAAGACAAACAAGCAAATTGACCGTACCTTCACTACACCTTAAGCCACTCCCACCAGCCAATCAAAGCAACTATATGCAAATTAACCCAACCAAGATGGTGGCCAGCAGCCATGGAACTGGAGCAAGTAGGAGGCTTAGTTGCCCCAATGATGGAGGAAGCCAAGCTTCCTGCTTGCTGTGGCAGGCTCTGAGCTCCACTAGTAGGAAGGCTGGGAAGGGATGGTGGGGGGGTAAGAGATCAACCAAAGGACTTGTATGCATGCATATAAACATAACCAATGGACACAAGACACTGGGGGGTAGGGGAGGCTGGG
>NW_005367809.1:1293900-1295049 GCF_000412655.1 Myotis brandtii | reverse complement strand
CCCCACCCTGAAGGGGGTGTGACCAGCTGCAAACAGCCATCAGCCCCTCACCCAGGCTGGCCAGGCACCCAAGCGGGACCCCCACCCTGATCCGGGACACCCTTCAGGGCAAACCAGCTGGCCCCCACCCATGCACCAGGCCTCTATCCTATATAGTAAAAGGGTAATATGCAAACTGACCCTAACAGCAGAAAGACTGGGAATGACTGGTCACTATGACACACACTGACCACCAGGGGGCAGATGCTCAATGCAGGAGCTTCCCCCTGGTGGTCAGTGCACTCCCACATGGGGGAGCTCTGCTCAGCCTCAAGCCAGGCTGACGGCTGCCAGCACAGCAGTGATGGTGGGATCCTCTCCTGCCTCCTCAGCAGCGCTAAGGATGTCCGACTGCAGCTTAGGCCTGCTCCCCGCTGGCAAGTGGACATCCCCTGAGGGCTGCCGGGCTGCCAGAGGGATGTCTGATTGCCAGCTTGGGCCCAGTCTCTCAGTGAGAGGGCCTAAGCCAGCTGGAGGACATCCTCCAAGCGGTGCCAGTCTGCAAGAGGGCATAGGCTGGGCTGAGGGACCACCCCAAGTGCACAAATTTTTGTGCACTGGGCCTCTAGTCCTATCGAATAAAAGGGTAATATGCAAATTAACCATCACTCCATCACAAAGATGGTGGCGCCCATAGCCACAAGATGGCGGCACCCAGTCCTCTCTGCCCCGCTGGAGTCCCCCAGTCCTGGGGAGCAGCTGCTGAGTGTGGGCAGTGTGAGTGGCCTGACAGAATGCTTGCTTCGTCACCAAGGCGATTAGGCAAGCATTCCATTCTGGCCGCCAAGGGCCTCTGATCAGGCCGAGAGCGGAACGCTTGCATCGTTGCAGGCCAAGTTGAGGGACACCCCCGCCCCCGTGCACAAATTTTGTGCACCCGGCCTCTAGTAAATATATAATTTTATCTCTTCTCATCCCCTCACCCCCACATCAAGATATGTCAGTCTGTTCCATGTCTCTATGCTTTGGGTCTTATTTTATTAGTCAATTCATTTTGTTCATTGGATTCCACAAATACATGAGATCATGTAATATTTACCTTTCTCATGTTGGCTTATTTTGCTCAACATAATAATCTCTGGGTCCATCCATGCTGTCCCAAAGGATAAA
>NW_005367809.1:1267793-1293598 GCF_000412655.1 Myotis brandtii | reverse complement strand
GAGAAAGATAGAAACATCAATGATGAGAGAGAATCGTCGATCAGCTGCATCCTGCATGCCCCACACTTGGGATTGAGCCTGCAATCTGGGCATGTGCCTTGACTAGGAATCAAACTGTGACCTCCTGGTTCATAGGTTGACCCTTAACCACTGAGCAACACCACCTGGGCAAGAGATCTGTCTTTTTTACAGCTGCATAGTATTCCATAGTGTAAAGTCCCACAGCTTTTTTATCCATTCATCTACTGATTGGCACTTGGGCTGTTTCCAAATGTTAGCTACTGTATATAATGCTAAAATAGGTATTATTAAAGCTTTGCTTATCTTAAGTCAAAACAATAATTGCTAATATTATTAAAAATGAATGAAAATTTATGTAATCATGAGAAGTAATAAACATATTTATGTTTTGCTTTGTTTTCTTGATTTTTTATGAAACTATATATTTTAAATAACAGTTTTTTTGAGACAATCCACATATTAAATGTGATCAATTTAGTGGTTTTAGTATATTGTAAGGATTGTGTAGTCATCAACACTATCTAATTTTGGAACATTTTATTGCTTCCAAAAGAAAATGCATACACATTACCAATTGTTCCCCATTCATTTCAACTCTATCCCCAGCACCTGGCAAACACTAATACACTTTCCATCTTTATTTTTTAAATATATTTTATTGATTTGTTTTAGAGAGAGGGGGAGGGAGAGGAAAAGAGAAAGTGAAATATTGATGAGAGAGAGAAACATCAATCAGCTGCCTCCTGCATAACCCCAATGGGGATAGAGCTCAAAACCTAGGCATGCCCCGGTCAGAATTGAACCTGTGACATCTTGATGCACAGGACAATGCTCAAACAACTGAACCACACTGGCCAGGGCAACTTTCCATCTTCATTTATTAGACTAGAGGCCCAATGCATGAAATTCGTGTGCCCCTGGCTGCTGTGGCTTTGTCCTACAACTGAACCACACTGGCCAGGGCAACTTTCCATCTTTATTTATTAGACTAGAGGCCCAATGCATGAAATTCGTGCCCCTGGCTGCTGTGGCTTTGTCCTGAAAGAAGGACATCTGGAAGGACATCCAGTCTAATTAGCATATTATGCTTTTATTATTATAGACTAAAGGCCTGGTGCATGAATTCGTGCACATGTGGGGTCTGGCCGGCCTGCCCCAATCTTGGCCATTGGGCTGGGCCAGCTGGGGGGAGGGGATGAGGGAAGTTGGAGGGCTGGCCATGCCCCCGATCGGGGGGGATGCTAGTAGGGGACGGGGATGGCCAGGGGTCACAGGCAGTTGGCCAGCCGGCCCCACCCCCTGGTTGAACTCCAGGTTGAACTCCCAGTCAAACTCCTGGTCAATGGGCCAATTTGCATATTAGCCTTTTATTATATAGGATAATTTATATATTTAATATTAATGGAATTATAAAAAAAACAGGGTGTCCCAAAAAATGTATACACACTATGTCTATAGATTCTATTACATTTTTAAAATGAAATGCATTTTAATAAACACTGCTTTTATAATTATTCGAAGTGTATATACATTTTTGGAGGCACCCTGTATATGGCCTTGCTGTATCTGGCTTCTACCACTTAGCATATGTTTTCAAGGTTCATCATTGTTACATGTATGAGCAATTCATTCTTTTTATTGCCAAACAATATCTCATTGTATGGATAAACATTTCATTTAGAGATTCATCGAATGATTCACATTTGAATTGTTTCTATCTTTTTAGTATTAATAATAAAGCCGCAATGATTCTTTACGTACATGTTCTCATGGAGGATTTTGTTTTCTTTTCTCTTGGGTATATAACAAGGAATAAAATTGCTGAATCATACGATAACTGTGTAGTATTTTGAATAGCCTAATAGTATTCCAAAGTAGTCAGTTTTGAAATAGGGAAAGTGAGTATGCCATACTTTTATTTTCCCAAAATTGTTTTAGGTAACCTGAATAACTTGCATTTCCATACTTATTTTAGAATAATTTTCAATTTCTGCAAAATAATAACGAGTTTTTTAAAAATAGAGGTTGTCTTGAATTTGCGATCTATTTGTAAAACATTGCCATCTTAGCAATGTTTACATTGTTCCATGAAAATGGGTGTCTTTCCATTTATTTAAGTCATCTTTATTTTTTCAGAAATGTTTTATAGTGTTCATTGTACAGTTTTGCACTTTTTATTTTTCATAACAAGTTTATTATTTTCAATACTATTGTAAATAAGACTTTTACATAATTTTATTGCTAGAGTATATAAATAAAATTGATTTTTATATTGATTTCATGTCCTGTAAGCTTATTGTTCATATAATTTTAGTGGATTTATAATATTTTCTACATACAAGAAAACATCATTATTGAATAAAGATAGTTTTACTTTTTTTCTTTCCAATCTCTGTGCTTTAAATATACAGATCTTTATTGCTTAATTGACCCAGGTAGAATTTATAGTACAATGTTGAATAGAAGTGGCTAAAGTGGAATTCTTGTTTTCTTTCTAATTATAGAGTATTTACTTGACCTTGAATGAACAGTCCTTAGCAAGAATAATACACAGTTTCAGATTCAAATGTTGTAATTATTTTATCTAACTTCTTAAAAAATAAAAACATTGTTAAATAAAATGATTTTCAAAAATATACTTTATTAATTTCACTTGTCATCACAGCATTACTCAAGGAAATTGCAACTACATACTGTTAAACCAGTAATTACTTTTGTGAAAATAATACTAAATGTGACAGAACAAAAATAGTAATGCATTTTAAAAGCTACCATTACTAGTGAATTTTTAGTGTTTGCAACTAATTCAAATGATAATTTTACAAATCAATATTAATTACCTAGACAAAACACTGGCAAGGTACAGTTCTACATTTTTAGAGTATTTATATTCTAAGTAAAAATAAAATATTAAAACATGCATGAGCATAAAAATTACATAAGTTCACAAAGCTTATCCACGAGTATAACAAATTTACACAAATAGGTAAGTCAATAAAGATTCACCAGGCTTCCAAACATTAACATAGATGCTCTGTTATTTAATAGTTGATATTCAATGCAAACAGAATAATTTCTTTTCTTTCAGGAAAAATATTTTTATTATTAACAATAGTTGCTACATATCTAATTTGATGAAAATATATTTCAAAATCCATTTACATTTTGCACGTTAACAACTCTCTTTGTACTATATATTATCATATACATTCCTATACTTGGTTGAAATGAAGAACAATTGATACAATTCTGTTATGTACTTATTATAAGTTGCAGATATTCTCAATGTAGGATCTTTGGGAAAAGATGCAGAGTATGCATTGTAACTCAAACATCAAACTCATCTCATTGGAAGCCCAGAAATATGAGTGAGATCATAAGAGTTTCAATCATCCTGGTTTAAATCTACGTGCTATCTGCCTCACATTGAAGTTTTCTTACTAAATATTTTAGTACCTTTCAGAGTTATAGGGTATACTGGAAATATATTCAAAACACCCAGACTGCTCACAATTGCTTGCATTCCTGCTTACACCTTTGCTCTAAATTGCCATTGTTCATTTTACTCTGCTAAAAATATCTGGTCTTGTCTGTTTTCCCCAATTAATAAAACAAACAAACAACAAGCAAACACCTGACTATATGAGTATGTCATAGCTCTTTCAGCCACCCACAGTTGTTTCCACATCAAGTGGCTTCCAAGCTCCATGGTAGCCATTCCTGGACCTGTTCTAAGTGCCAAACTCTCTCGCTGAAACCATTCTTCCTGTCCACAGTTTAATTCTTCAGAATTCGCGACACCTAATCAATGGTGGATTTACTATTTTTCATTCTGCTTACAAATTCTGTTATATCAGTCACCCAAAATCTCCAAGACATGTCAATACTTTAGAGCATATGTGACATCATGTTCTTAGCTGACTTTGCTTCTGTGATCGTTATAAAATTTATACTTTTCTGGATAAGGGGAGTTGTCTAATTTCACATCATATGCACATATGTATGTCAACTGTAGGTTAATTTGCATACAAATAGCTCAATTTGCCTATATTTAATAGTACTATTTTTAATTTTATTAAGACTTATTTGGATACTTCTAGGGCAGCTACCCTTCGTGTTGTGACTCAATGACCCAGGCAGAAAGAGAAGTAACCATTCTGCAGCTTTAACATCTGGGACCAATGACCTCCTCAGTCAGTGTGGCTGGCAAGAATGATGGAGGGTCTTAGACCAACAATCAAATGCCTCAGGTCAGAAATGACAGAATCACTGCTGTTCACAGCCTATGGCCAGACCTAGTCACGTGGCCTCTCCTGACTGCGGAACAGCAGCATGCTTGTTGCTGTGCACTTTATTATTATTTTTTCCTTATTGTTGAAAGTATTACATAGGTCCTGCTTTTCCCCCCATTAACTTCTCCCAGCCCTCTAAAAATACATTACATGTCCTTAGTATTGATGAATTGCAGGGCCCCAATGTACAAGGGATAAAGAAAGTCAGAAATCTTTAAAAAATGGTACACTTATAATCACCACTTGTCATATTATTGTTAAAATTTAATGAGTAAAAACTATATGAGATTTTATTATATCAGTTCATTATTACCATTACAAATGAATGTTTTATTTTTAATTAATTATTATTTAACCTTCAATGACCTATTCTTTTTATTGCACAGTAATTTCATATATATATATCATATGTTTTTATTGCCTACAATATGTGAATAAAACTATGTTCTTTATCACTTTTAGTCTATATTTTAATTTTGGTATTGTATCTAGGTATTTTCAGCATTCTTCAAAAGTTCACCCCTCCTCTGCTGCTTCTCAGCCTGTTTCCATAGTGCTTCCTGTCCCAGTTTCTTAGTCACTGGCTTTTGTGTCCTACTGAAGAGGCCAAATCATTTCCTGTCATTTACAAAATAGAATATTCAAGTGATGCTTTTGCAATAATTATGCAAGATGATTATACATTGGCTTTTTTCTGAAGTATTTTTTTCAATAATCAATTAAGTGTCTTAATTTCATTTAACTACTCCAAGCACTTGTTCACATCAACTTTTTGATGCATTATCTTTACTTGGTTATTCTTTTCTCCAACAAGATAATCATTCTAAGTCTCCTTTATTGGTTTTCCTCCTTTATCTACCTCTAAGTACTGAAGCTCCCCAGGACTGAGGGTTATACCCTCTATTTTTCTGTATCTACATTCATTATCCTGATAACAATATACACGTCCAGGTGTGTAAATGTCAGTTATGCTGACATTTTCTTCATTTGTATTTCTAACGCAGATTCCTCTATTGACTTAATATTAGGTCAGATGCTTTAAAGAGAGAGCCTGGGAAAGAGATTTATGTGCAAGGAACTTAGAAGGGAGGGCTGTCATACTTAATCTAAAAGAGACTGAGGAGACAGAATAGGAAAGGAAAGAAGCCCAACAAAAACTTGCTTGCAGTTCAGTCTAGCCCTGGATGATGAAAAATGAACCACAGAGTTTGTCCCACCCGGAGTAAGGAAGGCCGTCTTCTGTTATGCACTCGCTATTCCACAGAGGAAACACTTTAATGTGAGGTGGTGCCAAGAGTCCAAGACCAATGTCTGAGCAGGTGTGAGCAGTAGTGAAGGCAATGCATGCAGCAGCTGGGCGCATGGTAGCACCACAGCAGTAACCGGCATTGTAGGGCATTTGAGTGATGCACTAACAGTGCCTGCTCCAATGTCAAACTGCCTACTTGGTATCTCCACTTCAATATGCAAAAGTCACCTAACTAAAACAGTTTTAAAATGGAATTTTGCTTTTTCCTAATCTACTCTTCTAGTAAAATAATTGCCCCATTTTCCCGAACACAGAAGTGGATCAATCTTTCATTCAGTTACCCAGACCATAAACCTAGAAAGACCTCTTTCACTTATTTATTTTGCTCATGCCCTATATTTAAGGTTATTTAAATACCTATAACTTTATAATAAAACTTTTCCTGATTGTCATAGTATTTGATGACCTAAGAGGGAGAGGGGTTAAGCATTCTAAAAATATATAATTTTCTATCAATTCATGCAATGATATTGTCACCTCCTGGTTATAATTATAGTAGAGGCCCAGTGCACGTTGAAAGGCACTGTGCGCCATGAGGCTGCGGTGGGCACAGGGATGGGTCTCGGTCCATCTTCCATGCCCCTGCCTGGCCCCTGCCACCATGGCCCCTGATCCCCTGTCTGCCTGCAACCCCACTCCTGCTGCTGTTGCTCTCATGCACTGATGGTGCTGCCTCACTCGCACCCACTGATGGGCCAGCACCCTCAGTTGGTGCAAGTGGCAGCTGCTGCCCTGATCACCCCTCAGGAGCAGGGAGAGGGGGAGAAGCCCTCAGGGATGATTGGGGCTGGCAGCTGCTGCTCAGACCTGCTGATGGCACCGAGTGATTGGGGCTGGCGTTGGATGCCAGCAGCGGGTGTGAGTGGCAGTTTCAGTGTCAGCAGCTGGTATGAGCAGGGCAGCCTGGGCAGCAAGTGTGAGCACCGGGTGGGACCACAGTGCACGGGAGCAAAGAATTTTCAGTAACCACCAGAGACTCGTGATCACCCCTCAGGAGCAGGGAGAGGTGGAGAAGCCCTCAGGGATGATTGGGGCTGGCAGCCGCCGCTCAGACCTGCTGATGGCGCCGAGTGATTGGGGCTGGCGCTGGGTGCCAGCAGTGGGTGTGAGTGGCAGTTTCAGCGTCAGCAGCTGGTATGAGCAGGGCAGCCTGGGCAGCAAGTGTGAGCACCGGGTGGGACCACAGTGCACGGGAGCAAAGAATTTTCAGTAACCACCAGAGGCTCGCCCCAATGACAGGACCGGCGCCCCTTGGTCTGGCGTCCCTTCTCACCTGCTCCACCATCCAGCCATGGCCAACGCCCACCATATTCCATGCTCTGCTGCCTGCTGCCGACGCCCTGCCATGTTCCACACGTGCCCCCTGTTGGTCAGTGCACGTCACAATGACCGGTTGTTCAGTTGTTCTGCCTTTGGTCTATTTGCATATTACAGAACTAGTTAGACAAGAAAATATATTCAAAGTCAATGCTAAATTGAGAATAAATGTTCTAAGTAGGCTGCTTGTTGATTACATCTAGTTATTGTCCTGTTCCTTCTTAGAGAATAGAATTCTTGTTTGTATATAAAACACACACACACACACACACACACACACACACACACGAACCCAAAAAACCACAACAAGAATATCGGGGCACCTAAGAGAATATATCTTTTATCAATTATGATAAATTAGCTTTGTCTACATTTTAGAGTCTCTATTGCTTCATTTTCCTGATGGAGTCATCTTTCAGAGTTGTGTGATAAAGAGTTCTGAGGAGAAAGGTTTCCAATCAAAGTCTGTAGGTTTTGTTGATTTAGACCATATGTTTACATCATACTCAATGCATGAAATTGCTTTAAGTCAAAGGTTACTTATAAGACTTTATATTACTTGAATGGCCTTTCACAGTTCTGCCTGTATTTGAATGAAATTATGCAGCTCTGCAGCTCCCCTGACTCGTTCTAATTCTTTCTTGAACTTTCATTGTTGGAATAGCAAAGTAATGCAAGCCTTTTATTCATGAAACCAAAGACTGCATCATAAAATAAAATGTGAAAGAATCATTATAACAGCATAAATTTAACCAATTATAAATCCAGGTATATATTCAGAAACTAATTAAATATGGTAATATTATACATTAGCTCTTAAATGTGTAGTTTCACTTAAAGAGGACAAAAAAGGGCATTCAGCTGATCTTACCCTTGGCTGTGAGTCTTACTTTCCTTGGAAGTAGGACATAATAACAGTCTTTACTTCCCTTATACTTTTACTCAGTTGGCTTTTTCAAAGTAGCCTATTTATTTTTAATGATTTGATATTCTCTCTGCACTGCCTTTTACAAGGTTAAGTTGCTCTTACTTTTATGTTACTAAAAATACCGTTCAACCTAAAGTGCCCAGCCTCAAACGCTGCACATACAGGCAGAATTAATGACTGGTGGACTATTCTTCACTTTTTCTATCCAAAATGCAGTGCTGCTTTAGCTTTCAACTGTTGTTGCTGCTGTTCTATCATGGAGTCTCTGCACGTATTTGCTCCTTGGTGGATCTCAGCAGGAAGATAAAATGTGTGTTCTTTGTTAGAAACTAGGATTTTAAAAGCCTTTAACACAAAGACCTAAGGATGAACACCCTTTTCAGTCTCTGAGCTTGGTGAAATTCTGTTTTATAGAGAAAATATTAGAAAGCCTATAATGCACAGGTAGAACATCTACTTTCAAACTATATTTTGTTAAATTGTTAAAAATTTGTTAATTTGTGAAAACTTGCTTATTGTATGCTATTATTTCTACTTGAGGTATCAAAAATAGCATAAATTTAATATCTTGACTTTCCTTATTTTACAGACAGAGACCAAATGTGAAAATTTGACCGAAAAATCAAATTGCCATTAAAATCTGTTTTTGGAAATGTGAAAGTTAAAGCAAAGTATCAGATATGATTAAAAGAAACAAATTTCCAGAATCCAAAATTAACAGTTAATAATGTATTTTTGGTTACTTTTAGAAATCAAATATACTAGTATATAGGAATGGCCAAGCTTTATTTTATTCAAAATCATAGGCCTACTTTCATGGCCCAGTTCTAAAGGTCAGTGTCATGTGTCTGACTATTCCTTCAATTTCATTTCTTATACTTTTACTTACAGGTAGGTCAAACATCCACATAGCATATAGAACATTGGTGTGTTATTTCATGTGAATTGAAAACACAAATATATATCTAATTTGCAAATTTTTTTTCACACATAGCTATATTTTTATCTAATTTAATTTTTATGTAAGATTTCACTGAAAAATATTAAACTCTGTGAATAGATGTCATACTTTAACTTACTCATTATGGGCATATGGGCATATGCTTTGCTTCAGTGTCTCTGCTATTACAAACTGCCATGATAAGCATTCAGGTCCAAGTGGCCCATTTTCTTTGTGTCACAAATGCAACAGGGCACAGTAGTCCCTCATTTTTACAGTTTCACTTTTTGTGGTTTCAGTGATCCATGTTCCACTGTGATTGGATATTATTAAATTAAAAATTCCAGAAATAAACAACTTATAAGTTTTTAATTGTGCACCATTCTCGGTAGTGTGATGAAAGCACCCATCATCCTGATTGGTCCCACTCAAGACATGAATCATCCCTTTGTCCAGCATATCTATGCTGTATTTATTTCCTGTCTGTCAATCACTTAGCATCCATCTGGGTTATCAGATCAACTGTTCTTCTTCATATTGCAGTACTTATGTTCAAGTAAACCTCATTTTACTTAGTAATGGCCCCAAAGAACAAGAGTAGTGATATTGACAATTTAGATATGACCAAGAGAAGATATCAAGTGCTTCCTTTAAGTGAAAAGGTGAGCTCAGTATGATAAGATATTTTGAAAGACAGAGCCCGCATTCACATAACATTTATTATACTATAATGTTATAATTCCTCTATTTCATTATTAGTTATTATTATTGATATCTTACTTACTATGACTATTAAACTGAACTTTATTATAAGTATGTATAAAATTATGGTATATATAGGGTTTGGTACTAGTTATGGCTTCAGGCATCTGCTTGGGTTCTTATAAAGTATCCACAATGGATAAGGGGGAGGGCGGGGACAATTACTGTATTCAGCTAAGAATGAAGCTGCTGGGCCATATGCTATACACATTTTTAGTTTAATTAGATTCTGAAAAATTGCTCTCAAAATAGAAATATCAATTTACCCTCTCATAACCAGTTAAGAAAAATAAATTTAACTTCATTCTTGCCAATATCTGATTCAATGATATTTCTTTCTTTTTTTTCCAACAGTGTGCTTTGAAATACTAGTTCTTAATTGCTTTAGTTTATATTTACCCAGTAACTTGTAGGGCTGATCTCCTTTTAATATATTTAATGGCTACAGAATTTTTCAATTCTGTGAGTTTTTAATTTCTTTTCATGGACTTTTCTCTAAATCCTATAGGTTACTTATACATTTTGATTACTAAATATGTTGAATTATGTTCTATTATGTTGAATTATTCTATTGCTTGGAATTGTTGCTTGGATAGAAATATCATCAGAATCCAATGTTCTAAAATAATTATGGGAAGTGCTATATAATTTTAAAATAAATCAAATATATTAGAAATAAAGAAAAAGGGCATAATAGATGGCATTGGTATGGAAAAGATATTGACTTTGTAGATTATTTTTGCATTTATTACTTCTTAATGCTGTTTAGTCAAATTAATTTTAGAAAGGATAATAATTTATATTTATTACAGACAGATTTTTATACAACAAATAAATTAGTATCAGAAAGATATTTTTTCTATATAGAATATATAGAAACATTATCTTTTTGGCAATAGGAAGCATATTTATTTATGGTTATGCTTTTGTGTCCCCACTCTTGTTCTTTAGAAACAACAAAAATTCTGGATATAGTAAAGTTGTTGATATAATTTATTTTAATTTTAATGAAAAATAGTCATAGTAAGACTTCCATTTCTAAAATAGGTACAGAGTGTAACCAACTTAGAATTCTAATAATTATTCATTTATTTACTATTTACATTTTTTATAGGCTTGTTGAAAATTGGGATTGCCAATAATATAAAACTGTAGATACACATTCTTGATAGTATCTTGGCAAGTTTGAGTTCATAGATGTTAAAAGCAGGCTCATTTCTCAATATAATGTGAAATAAAAAGAAAAAAATATTCTCATGGTAGTCTGTTCTAATGTACTACCCTAAATAGCAACCATACTATCTCTATATAAAAGTCTAATATGCAAATTGTTCCCTCAGGAAGTTGACAGAGAGACTGGGAGTTTGATCGCTCACTATGACGTGTGCTGACCACCAGGGGGCTGCGCGGAATGAAGGAAGGCCCTGGCCAGCAGCCAGCAGCTGGGGAAGGGAGGCCCCAGCCTGCTGCTGGGAGGCCTGATCAGACCTGATCACCGACCAGGCCTAGGAACCTACCCATGCACTAATTTCGTGCACCGGGCCTCTAGTAGAGCTATAAGTGCCCTATTTCCTTTTTAATTGAAAGGAAAGTTTCAGTGCTTTTGTCTGTGAGGGTAATAATATCTGGAAGTTAAAAATTCCACTATTTCTAACATAAGGACAAATATAAAGTATTAAATAAAATGTTTCAAAGTTCCATAGCATGGTAAAGATAGATTGTGACTTAGAATAAGCTCATAGTTCTACCCATGTGAATAATCTACCTCTTTCATTTTTGTGACATGTGGTGACCTAACTACATATTAATTTCTTTTCTAATTTACTTGTAATGAAAAACAGTATAGTAAAGAGTAATTTTATTAGTTATATTCAGCATTCTACACCTGTGTTAGTCATTATGAAGAAATGATTAATGTGATAGAAGCAGCTCACTTCATCACAGAATGGCATTTCGCCTGCTCTGACACTTCATTGTGCCAGTCATCTCCAAACATAAGGTCACAGCTGTTCTGTGACATTTTTACACAATGGAAAATCAGCTTGCTCCCTAAAGAAATAAGAAACTTAATAACCTGGCATTTAGAATTAGAAAAAGCATTTCGTGTATGGGTAATTTTACATGAATCTTGTGTGAAAACAACAATGGTATTAAAGAAATAAAAAAGAATATTTTCTAGGTCAATTATAATACACAGACCTAACAAGGCCCTCGTTGTGAATCACTTTTCCAGTGAGCAAGACTAATCCAATTCCTGAAAACTTTCCAGCAATCTGCATCCACACAAACCTCTCCAGTTTCTATTTTGCATAGAGAAAATTATCTTTAACTTATATATTTTGTTTTTAATCCTCACCTGAGGACATGTTTTTATTTATTATTGAGAGAGACAGAAACATTGATGTGAGAGAGAAACATGGATTGGTTGCCTCTTGTATGGAATGATGACCCAACCAACTAAGCCATCTGACCAGGACTTAATTGTATTTTTATAACTTTATGTGCATATTTATTTGCATATAGAGCTTCAATAAATACTTACATCTCTATCTTAAATTACACATTTTAATTGCAACAAAATTTGATGAATATTATAATATTGGACCTACTTCTATTATTATCAAATTTAGTTCCTTTGTAATACTGACCATTATCTAAAAATATTTTAATACCTTTTTATCTATATCCTTAATAAGACAGTATTTTTCTTGAGGGGAAAGATTAAAATTATTCAATTTACTGTATCCCTAAGCATCAATATAATTCCTGGATTATAGCAGTCATTCAAAAAAATATTTGTTGACTTTCTAATATGCATTAAAGATTTGTTTCCCAACAAAATTCATATGTTGAAACCCTAACCCAAAAGTGATTCTATTCAGAAATAGGGCCTTTAGGAGTAATATGGTAAAAGAAGTTGAGCCTTCATGATGTGATTAGTACCTCTAGTAAAGAAAACTGGAGAGAAGGGAGTTGGCGGCGTAGTGAAGGGTAAATGTGGTCAAATATATGGTGACAAAAGAAGATTTGACTTTGGGTGGTGGATACACAATGCAATTATACAGATGATGTATCATAGAACTGTACACTTGAAACCTACATAATTTTATTATTCAATGTCACCCCAATAAATTTAATTTAAAAGAAAAGAGACTGGGGAGTGCTTGCTCTCTCGTTGTCACACAAAGAAACCAGGCATAGGGCCCTCACCAACTTGACTGTACTGGCACCCTGTTCATGGGCTTTCAGTCTCCATAACTGGGAGAAAGAAGGATTTGTTGTTTATGCCACCCAAAATATAGTATTTGCTATGGCAGCCCAATGAGATTAATACAAGTTATTTTCTGAGTAGAGACAAGAATATTTTAAAAGACATTTCAGGAGAGTTATATAATCATTGTGACAGCCAATCTATATAAACGTTTATACACATTTCTCTGATATATTTGCCTGTTTATTTGATTATTTATTTTTATCCCCACTGAATTTATATTTCTAATATATCCATATCTGATAGTTACGTTAACCATGTTCTATGAGCTTGAAGATACAAGAATGGAATAATTACTTTCCATTTATCCACTCATCCATTCATTCAACATTGCTTATACAGTATCCATCACATTCCAAGCAGTGTCCAGGGTGCTGTCTTCATGAATTTACTGTTCTAGTTAGGATAAAATCTCAATGAATAAAATGTGGTGTGTTCTAAGGAAACATTTACATAATATATTTAGAAAAGTATTTGTTGACAAGATTAAATTTGAGCACTAACTCAAAAAAATTGAGCAATGTCCCATTAAAGGAAGCATGTATATCATAGAGAAAATCAAAGGACCTGAAGAGAGATTATAGTTGTTACATTCCAGGAAGAGCAAAGATTCTAATGTTGTTCTAGCTGAGTCAGTAAAGGCAAGCACTAACAGACGTGAGAGTGATCTAAATCATGCCAAGTTTTATGGCCCAAAGAAAGGACTTATGGTTCTGGCTAGTGTTCTCAGTGGTTAGAGCATCAGCCTTTGCACTGAAGGGTCTCGGGGAATGATTCCTGGTCAAGGGCACGTGCCTGGGTTACAGGTTTGATCCCCGTCCCAGTCAGGGCACATGTGTTTTTTTAGTGACATGGGCAGTGATTTTGAGGTGTGCATGCAGAGGACTGATGGTCTGATATCTACTTTATAAGGTTTAATTCCACTGCTGTTTTTATGGGATAGATACAGAAGACCAGTTAGAAGACCATTGTAATTATCTAGGTGGGGATAGTATTAGGTAACTTAAGCAAGGAAGCATGGTATTACTGGAAATAGTCAGTTGTGAGTTTTTGTTGTTTTTTTCAGAAGTAGTTGGAAGAAATTAGATTTCTGATATCAGTTTGCATGTTTATTATATATCCAACAGGAAAGTTCAAGCACACATTTTCATAGACATGTCTAAAATGTGGAGGTCTAGGCAATGGGTATATGCACACAAATTGATTAAACTAGGTGACACACTCAAGGATTACATGTAGAGAGGGAAAACAAAACAAGACAAAACAACAACATTCCCTTCGTGAGCCCAGGGGCTGGTTAAAACTTAAAAGTGGTAAACTGTTGAGTGGCCATCAAAAGAAATTGATATAACTCAGTGAGTATAGACGGGAAACAAGCAGGAAATGGTAGTGTTTGGGAAGCTCAGTAATGATGTGTTTCAGAAATGAGACTTTGGCTTCTGGTCATGGTAGAGAAAGTGGTATGGGATTGATCCTTCTGCTTAAAAACCCCATAAAACTAGACATAAGGGATGAAGCAAGTGTTTTCAAGCATTGTACAGGTTCAGAATTTTGATCTCTGAGGGAAGCAAAATCATAAATTAGATGCATGATCAACCTGTAATCACCCCACTATTGCCCTGGTGTCAAATTTCACTTCCAGCTTATGTGGCACAACAACAATCATCTATATCTTCCCACCTAAAACAACTAGAAATTGGACAAACATATTTAAACAAAAGTCTCTCAGATATTTGGGCATTAGATTGTGAATAATATGTAATGTTTAGTGCACTGCAAGAAACACATCAAGTGAACCTTACAGTTACCCTAGTTTTCTGTCTGGAGAATGTTCCCAGGTTGGAGCAAAGGGAGGGAGAAAGGACTCTGAATGCAAGCATGTCAAACTCGAGGCCAGCAGGCCGCATGCCTCCTTTTAAACTGCTGGCCTCCAGTTTGACATGCTTGCCAGGCTCCCTTGAGTTGAAGTATTGTGCCTCAGTACTGGGAAAATGAATCCTAAATTAAGCAGATTTGGTTATGTATAACAAACAATGAAAGCACAACCTAAGCCCGGCCAGTGGTGCTTAGTAGTTGAGTGTCCGCCCATGAACCAGGAGGTCACGGTTCCATTCCCGGTCAGGGCACATGCCAGGGTTGTGGGCTCTATCCCCAGTAGGGGGCATGCAGGAGGCAGCTGATCAATGATTATCTCTCATCATTGATGTTTCCATCTCTCCCTTCCTTTCTGAAATAAAAAAATATGTATATACATATTTAAAATAAATAAGTAAATAAATAAAAGAGTTGTTTTTTGACAATAAGTTATTTTGAATATTAAATACATTCAAAATTATAACATGTTATTCTGTTGTACTTTAACACACCCAATTGTAAATTATTTTTATTTCTCAAAATAATTGCTATGAATCAGGAGGACATATCAAGCCCTGTCTATGTGAAAATATGAAGAGGCTCTTTACCAATCAGAAGGAGCATATTTCACTTAAATGTTCAAGAATCCAAAGATTCAAAGATGATTTATAATGTTGCTGATATATTTTGACATTTTATGTTCTATGTTTTAAATTGCACCTATAATAATGTATTTACCTTTATAAAAGGAAACTGATCTCTAAGTATACTGCTAAAAATTATATATTGCTGTAAAAGACCAGACAGAATTATTATGCCTAAATTAAATGGAGGTCTCTATTTAAGTTATTTTAACACTTCTCTGATTGGAAAGAAAAAGTTAATGTAATCTAAATTTCTTAATTTTATTTGTAGCTGTACTCTGAAAATTATTCAAACACTAAGAAGTAATTCAGTTTCTGGAGTGGGATGAAGCTGAAAATCGCATGTAGGACAGAGATATTATAGTGAGATGAACCTGAGAAAAATGCAGCTTTAGAGCCTGAGAGGAACTGACACCACTTCTGCCCCCACTTACTTATTAATATCATATGATCATGGACAAGAAAAAAATAAGTATTGAAATGCTCAGAAATAAATAAGACAGTTAAATTTAATATCCTTAACTAAATTGAAGTCATAACTCACTAGAATTATAAGGTAGAATGTTTAATTAATATTTGGCTTCCCTTTTTTCAATTATGATCTGGTAATGAGTTTTGCCTAAAAAAGAAAAACAACCTAATTCTAGTGGGAAAAAGTACAAGGGTCCCAGCAAAGCCTACACACTTTAGATTTTTTTATATAAACCAAGAAAGTTGTCTTACTCCTAAAGTTTACTATATTTATAACCAGACAAGCTGAAGGAAATAATTTTCAGTAATAAGCATAGCACAGGAAAATTTTTTAAAAATGGTTACACAGTGTGATTTTTCTATTTATGAAATTAGAATAAATCAAAGCAATTGCTCTTTGAGGGAAATCTAATAGAGAAAAATATCTTTAAAGAGACAAACATTGAATGTAGAAGTGGTTTAAAATTAAAATAGACACAAAAACAAAAATCTGTTCTAAAAGGTGATTGTGTTCTAAGTCAGTTATATGTGATTAAGCATCCTTAAATTTGATGAAATAGCCTTCCAAACATCCACATTCACCTCACTCCCAAAGATAAGTATAAAGTTTGGCACTTTGGATAGCTTTTTATGATACTAAGTAATTCCAAAATTCAATAGATTGTCTAACTTATGACGTTAATAATTTGATTTAACTAATATGTTCTTTACCTTTAAAAGACATAGAGCATTATGCTAAGTGAAATAAGCCAGCCAATGAAAGAAAAATACCACATGATCTCACTCATTTATGGATAATTAAGACCATTATAAACTGATGAGCAAAAACAGATACAGAGGCAGAGCAACATCGTACAGACTGTCAGACTACAGCGGGAAGGCCGGGGAGGGTTGGGGAGGTGGATAAGACTTGTATGCATGCATATGAGCATAACCTATGGACACAAGACACTGGGTGGTATGGGAGGCTAGGGGAGGGTCAAGGGGAGAAAAAAAAGAGACATATATAATACTCTTTGTAATACTTTAAGCAATAAAACAATTAAAAAAAGACATAGGAATATATTTAAAAGTGCTGGAAAAGAGGAACTACAAATTACATTTCTCATTGGATTTTTATAAGTGGTATAGAAATAGTCATGTTCTAGATATTTTTTTACATTTCTTATGGTCAATCTCAAGATATACACAATAGAATGGCATAATGAATGTTGGTTTAGCAGCAGGCCTCAACAATGATCAAAATATAGACATTCTTATTTCATTTATACTTCTGGCTATTCACTTTCCACCAGATAAATCAAAGATATTCTTAAAACTATGTCGTTGTATATTTTAGAAAGCATTTTTAAAGATTTTTTTCTCAACTATTGCCACAAAAACATTGTCACACCAAAATTATTTAACATAGAGCCATTCTGATTATCAGTCATTCTATGTATATGGTTGTCTCTATTTTTGTGATATTGGAAACAACCAATGATTACTTCCTTGCTTCATTAGTTCATAAGAGGTTGCAAAATGTTAACATTCAAATTTGCTGGGACATTTTTATACTTTTTCTTTTATAAAGAAGGGGAGAAGTCTGCTCCTCTATTATATCTTCTAATTATTTTTCCCTATAATTTAATAATCTTTAAAAAATTTTTAAATGTTTATTTTATAACATATTATTTCATTACTACCCGTTTCAGCTGCTCGCCTCTATCTGGTCCGGGACAAAGCACCAACACGTCCGTCTAAGCCTCCGCCATTTTTCCGGACCTCAATCCTTTAACTTTTTTATTGACTATTTTGGATTTCCCAAATATGTAACCTTCTCATAGTGATTAAGTAGAGTTTTGCTTAATCTTTGCCAATTTTTATGCCTCTAATTTCTTTCTCTTTTCTAATTGCATTAGCTAGTACCTCTAAGTCATTGTTAAATAGTAGTGAGGATGAAAGACATCCTGGTATTTATCCTGACTTTTGTTATGTGCTTCTGTGTTTCTGCATCAGAGCAATAATTACTTTGGTATCTATATATATTTTAATATGTAAGAGACTATTCTTCAATCTATATTTCATTGTTTTTAACATCATGGTTATTGGATAATATTGGAGATCCTTCTTATATTCTTGCAGCTAATAATTTTTTCTTAATGATAGTAATAGGATGAATTATAATAATACATAATAAGAATAAATCACATATGATCCTAAATTCATCAAGTTTGAAAGAAATGTTCTTGAAATATTTCATCAAGGAACTTGAATATGTATACATAAATGTGTGCATGTGCTTATATGTGTCACAATTTTACTTGTTATAAGCAATTATTTATGTAATTGAGAATTAATATTATATTTTATTCATAAATAGAATTGGAAAATTTTCTTTTTCTTTGCTTTTGAAAGGAGTTTTAGGGGTAAAATAGGCAGGTTTAGGGAGCTTTAGGAATTAGAGGGTCCATGGGGGAGGACTGCAAAGGTGAGGGCTTGGAGCTGCCAAAAGACATACATTCACAGAGAGAGAGAGAAAAAAAAACTGCCACAGGATTAGGGGAGAGGAAGACATCCATTCACAGAAGATAGGGAAAAGCCACAGGGTACAGGGAAAAAGAGGAAACAAATTTTCACTGAGGATAGAGAAACACTGACAAATGGGAGAGAGAGGAAAACAGATTTTCACGGGAGACAGAGAATTCTGCCACTGAAGGGGGAGAGGAAGAGGGAGACACCACGTGGGGTTTGGGCTTTGAAGCTGATACAGTGACCAATCAGAAGGGAATATCAAGAGACAAAGAACTGTAGCCTTTATAAACCTTAAAAAAGGGGGTTAGACACCCCATTTGGGACCCCCTCCCTACGTGGGAGTCTGTATTTGTTTCCAAATAAATTTCCACCCTTTTCATCTATCACCTTTTGTCCCTGGCTTCATTCTTCAAATCCACCTGGACAAGAACCCGGGAAAGAAATCACCCTTGAATCCTGTTCAGGAAAACCACATAACTCACTTTGACATGTTTAAGTAGTATTCAGATTATGTGATCTTTAAACACATATTCATTGGTGATATCCATGAGATCTGTGATCATTAGACATTTGAGAAAAACTCTCCAGGTAGCATTTTGGGCTGGTCCATTTATTTGATGGAGCTTTATATCTACATTCTCTGTTTCTTCTCATCTGATCAACCTGATTAGATTTTCTGTCTCACTGCCATCAGATTTGCTAATTATTTTTTCATTCAAAGCTATTAATTTTATGTATTTATTTTTACTCCTTTTTATTGAATTTATTGGGGTGACATCTATATATATATAAAAGCCTAAGTGACCGTCACAACCAAACAACTGAACAGAAGACCGAACAGGCTGTGTGGGGCGACCAGGCCAGCAGGGGGGTTAGTGAGGGATGACCAAATGACTGAGCAGCAGGCTGCATGGGGCGACCAGGCTGGCAGGAGGGGCAGTGAGGGCCGACCAAACAACTGAGAAGCGGGTTGTGTGGAACAACCAAGCCTGCGGGGGTGGGGGGGGCAGTGAGGGGCGACCAAATGACCAAACAACAGGCTGCATGGGGCCACCAGGCCAGCAGGGGGGACAGTTAGGGTAACCAGGCCAGCAGGGGTGAAGCAGTGAGGGCCGACCAGGATGGCAGGGGGGGAGTTAGGAGTGAACAGGCCATCAGGGCAGGCAGTTAAGGGTGATCAGGCAGGCAGGCAGGTGAGCAGTTAGGAGCCAGTGGTCCCAGATTGTGAGAGGGATAACCTGCAGTCGGATATCCCCCTAGGCATCCCGGATCGGAGAGGGTGCAGGCTGGGCTGAGGGGACCCCCCTCATGCATGAATTCCTTGCACTGGGCCTCTAGTCTATATCAAACAAACAAGCAGTGGCTTTCACGGTGGGTGGGGCAGGGCGCCGGCAGTGTCTGTGGAGTGTGTGAGGCATTGCGGGGCAGCAGACATTGCTCTGATGCCAGGCTAGGCCTAGCGGATCCTGCACACACACAATTTAATCATGTACTGGGCCTTTAGTTGGTTAATAAAATTATACAGGTTTCAGATATACAATTCTACAATTATCATCTGTATATTGTATGTATTGTGTGCTTACCATCCCAAGTCAATGTAAATGCTATTAAATACATAAATCTTCATGTATAATGTAGTTTATAAACTTACTAGAGGCCTGATGCACGAAATTCATGCATGGATAGGGTCCCTAGGCTTGGCAGGTGATCAGGGAGACCAATAGGGTGATCAGGGGCCCCCACTGGCACTCGCCTTGGCTCTCCTGGGGCCTGTGGGCTGGGGGCAGCTCCTGCATTGAGCATCTGACCCCTGGTGGTCAGTGTGCATTATAGCCACTGGTCATTCCACCGGTCATTCTGCCGTTCGGTCAATTTGTATATTAGACTTTTATTATATAGGACTAGAAGTCCAATGCACAAAATTCGTGTAAGAGTAGGCCTTCCTTCCCTCGGCTGCTGGCATCGGCTTCCTTCTGCCACCTGGGACCTAGGCTTCCCTTACAGCCCCAGCTTTGTCCAGAAGGACGGCCTGTGGGCTGGGGGCAGCTCCTGCATTGAGCATCTGTCCCTTGGTGGTCAGTGTGCATTATAGCCACTGGTCATTCCACCGGTCATTCTGCCGTTCGGTCAATTTGTATATTAGACTTTTATTATATAGGACTAGAAGTCCAATGCACAAAATTCGTGTAAGAGTAGGCCTTCCTTCCCTCGGCTGCTGGCATCGGCTTCCTTCTGCCACCTGGGACCTAGGCTTCCCTTACAGCCCCAGCTTTGTCCAGAAGGACGTCCAGTCTAATTAGCGTATTATGCTTTTATTATTATAGATGAGCTACACTCAGTAAATTGTTTTATCAAATTCCTCTAAATTTTTAAAGCTATGAATTTTTGTTTCTGTTTTCTAAGTACAAATAGTGAAACCAAAATTTGGGGGTTTTGAGTTCAAGTTTGTTGTTTCACAAAATAGAAGAATGCAGTTGTGGACAAAAATAGTTAGTTGAACCAAAGTTTACTGAGAGAAGCCAATCCTGGAAAAGGTGCAGCTGGGGTTCCAGGAGCAGGTCAGTGCCCAGAGCTTCCTTTCCATGTTACAGTCAAGAGTTATTCAGTATCCGAGTGAATTAAACTCTGTTAGTCCATGTGTGGAGGGCCACATGACCATAAGCCACATGGGTGACAGGAAGCATCTCCTGCCATCAACCCAAAAAACTAGTGCAATTAAAATGTCCCAACTGTCCAGACAGTAGTGATCTTTTCAATCATTTAAGGGTGTAGGCAACCTGGATACAGCATAAATATGTGAGTAATCCCTCATGTGTGATTCCTTATAAACTCAGTTTGTTTCTTCTTCAATGTCTCTTCTTCAAGTGGTAGTGGATTTTATTATGTTTTCATCAGAATCCATTGGGGAATGGGCCGATTCTGCTTTGTTTCTTAGCCAGAAATTTCTTGATCCCTGCTGGTTATTTCCTGATTGGTCCTTTCAAAGAATTTTGCCTTAGCAACATCCTTGGGATTGGTTTATATGCCTTATTACCTTGTGATTGGCTTTCTGCAAGTTGCCTGTCTTAGCAACATTCATACTTTTTAAAGCTCATATATCCCTGGCACACTCTCCCTCCCCACCTTCTCTCCTGACCTCCCCCCCCACCAATGTCCCAATTCCTGACTACCTAGCTTCCCTCTGTCTCCTCAACAGGACAGAAAAAAAATTTGTGCATATTATGGAATTCCACAAGCTAACAATTTTATTTTCTTAAAATATATTTTTATTGATTTCAGAGAGGAAGGGAGAGGGAGAGAGAGATAGGAACATCAATGATGATAGAGAATCATTGTTCAGCTTCCTCCTGCATGCCCCTACTGGTGATCTAGCCCACAACCTGGGCATGTGCTCTTGACCGAAATCGAACCCGGTACCCTTCAGTCCACAGGCTGACACTCTATCCACTGAGCCAAACCTGCTGGGATGATAAGCCAACAATTTTAAAAACTATTATGCTCCTTCACTGTTTTGCCTCATGATTATATTTCAATCTTCATATGAATATCTTTAAAAAAAAACTTGCAGTAATTTAATAAAATTACTTCACAAAATAATAAAAAAATATGTGCCTATTGCAAAGGTATATGTAAAGAAAATAAAATTTATTCATGATACCATTATCTCTTCCGTATTTCCTTATTCTAAGAATTTAGATGAGCTACTTGGGATTTAGTTTTACATAGAAAATATTAAAATTCCCTATTTCTGGAATAAAAATATATAGCTTCTGAAGAAACTATGCTTATAGTGACAGAGTAAAATATTCTTAATGTAGGTAATTGTAACTCTAAATAAAATAAAATATCCTATATTTCTTTAGAGTAAGTAATAGAAGAAAGGACATTATCAAGCATTCTTCTGGAGAAAAAAATATTTTTAATCCTCACCTGAGGATATGGTTTTATTAATTTGAGAGAGAGAGAGAGAGAGAGAGAGAGAGAGAGAGAGAGAATCACCTACGTGAGAGAAAAACATTGATCGGTTGCCTCCCGTAAGCTCTCCTGAAACCTTCCTGGTGTACAGAACAAAGCTCCAATCAACTGATCCCCCATCCAGAGCTATAGAAAATATATTTTAAAAATATTCAATTTATTAGTTGGTGATTATGTATTCTCTCAAGTCAAAATTACATAACTTTTTCTTTTTTTTTGACATTTATTAGTCAACATAATTTTAATTATTCTTTTATTTTTTACTAGAGCCCGATGCACGAAGTTCGTGCATCTATAGGGTCCCTAGGTCTGACCAGCGACCAGGGCCAATCTGTGGGGCAACCAGCAGGGCAATGGTGGGGGGCAGGGTGGGGCGCTGGCAACTGCCTTGGCTAACCTGGGGTCTGCAGGCTGGGGGCAGCTCCTGCCTTGAGCATTGGTCCCCTGGTGGTCAGTACGTGTCACAGCGACCAGTTGTTCCACTGGTGGTTCCACTGTTCGGTCGATTTGCATATTAGGCTTTTATTATATCAGTTGTCTCTTCTCATGTTGCTAGTGCTTTCCATAGACTGTTTCAGACTCCCTGATTGCTTTAGTTAAAAGTGCCATACACTCTGGCTTTAGGATCTGGTTACATCTTGCCAACTCGAGCTGAAAAATCTTTAGATCACGTAATTTTTCCCTGAGTCCAATTGCTCCCTGTCCTTCTAGAGATTGAAGACCTTTAGTTTTCCATGTTTGCTCCATCTTAGCACTAATCACAATGGACAATAGTCATCTACTTATTTTGTAGTGTGTAAGCTCTTATTCATCTTTACATTCCCAACCCGCACTAAATTATTGGCACAGTGTGAAATTTCATATGTAAGATCACTTTCTATAAAGATGTATAGATAATACATTACAGAATTCACATGAGAAACTTACTCCAATAGAATATGTTGGTAAAACTACTGCAAGCATAATCAATAAGTTATTGATATTTTGGGCTAGTTGCCATGTGAATAGAGACTTTTTTTTAACAGTTCTGATTTTCAGTTTTCTTCTCTGTGTAATGGCAGCAATGATTTTTGTTCATAGATGAAAGGAAATCAACTTCTACATATTTAGTGATTTCAAGTCATTAAAAATTTTATGAATAATGAATAATGCTTGCAATGAACAGAATCTCATGAGATATTAATTTCATGTTCTTTGGATAGATACTCAGAAGTGGGATTGCTGGATAATAAACCTGAAACTATTATCTTATTTTCTATAAGAAAGCAAGATAAAGGATCACTGAAGTGACCTACAACAAAATTTTATTTCTCTATGCTCTATTCTATATAATAAAAGCCTAATATACAAATCAACTGAATGGTGGAATGACCAGTTGCTATGATGCACACTGACCACCAGGGGGCAGACACTCAATGCAGGAGCTGTCCCCAGCCTGCAGGCCCCAGGTCAGCCAAGGCAGGTGCTAGTGGGGGCCCCCCGGTTTCCCTGCTGGTTGTCACACAGATGGAGGCGACAGGCAGCGGTGGTGTGGGGCAGGGCCAGCGAGTGGGCGGCGCCAGGCCGTCCAAGGCAGGTGCCAGCAGGGGCCCTCCCGATCACCCTGCTGGTCGCCCCACAGATTGGCCCTGATCACCAGCCAGGCCTAGGGACCCTACCCGTGCACAAATTTCATGCACCAGACCTCTAGTATATGTGTAAGTGTTTTGAAGGACTCATTCATGATGTCCTAGAGAGCTCCCTTGCCCCATCTACTATGTGAGGACACAGTGAAAAGATAGTCCTCCATGAACCAGGAAGCAGGCTCTCACTAGACATAAAATGTGCCTGTGACCTGATCTTGGACTTCTGAGCTTGCAGAAAGGTAAGAAATAAATTTTAGTTTTTTATAAGCCCCCGAGCCTATAGTACAGTGGTTCTCAACCTTCCTAATGCTGTGACCCTTTAATACAGTTCCTCATGTTGTGGTGACCCCCAATTTCATTGTTACAAATTGAACATAATTAAAGCATAGTAATTAATCACAAAACAATATGTAATTATATATGTGCTTTCCGATGGTCTTAGGCAACCCCTGTGAAAGGGTCGTTCAACCCCCAAAGGGGTTGTGACCCACATGTTGAGAACCACTGCTATAGTATATTGTTATTGCATCCCAAATGGACTAAGATAATTGATTTTTTGTTGTTTTGTTCTTTTAATCCTTAGGGTATTTTCTTATTTTTGTTTGCTAAAGATATTTATGTATCTTTAAATTTTTAACAAAATGGCTATACAAATTAGAAAACTATGGAATAAAATTAAATACATTTCTCCTTCACTGAGACTGAATTCAGTAAACACGATATATAAAATAGGATAGAATCTGGTTTGTACATTTGTGAAGAGTGTCAAATAACATTTTTACTGGTATTTTGAGTATTCATCTGGCTATGTATATATACATCCTATGTATATATAATCAAAGTTTAAGATCATTTTGACATATTCTAATTCAGGATATCTCAAGTAGGTTAAAACTTAGATTTTTAAAGGTTCCCAGCATACACTAAAATTCATATAAAGCGGCACAGCCTCTTTATATGAATATTTAAGAATATGTTCAAGACTATGGGAAGGTAAAAATAAAGAACTTACTTGTCAGCTTGAAAATTTCAGAAAGCTATTATCTAACTACTGCAAAGTAACCTTATACAAGAGAGTGAACCAATTAGCCCTGTCAGTCACAGACAGCTACGTACAAAACTGAGTTAAGTTTAGAGCCTTGAGATATCAGATTTAATACTTGACTTAAACAATATGTCTGTGGTACAATGCTATATTAGTGACTGGGATCTTTCGTACAAGGCATTGTAAAAAATGGGTCAATGTTCAGTTATATTTCTCCACTGAAATAGAAACAAACTCTAGAAAATTGTCAGAGCTTAATTTTATGTTATTTCTTTTTTTAATAACCAAGTCTTAGCTCAGCCACATAGCACACAGTTTTCTGCTGACAAGGCTGGAAGGATGTGGTCATCCTGGTAAAGTGGGAAGATACAACTTTTCTCAAAAACTATAATGAAACAAAGCATTGAATAAGTGCAAAAGACCTGGATCACAAGTATGCATATGACATAAACTGCCTGTGTGATATAAAATTATCAAGAGTGTCATTTTGTTCTCCATTTACAGGAATAAAAAAAGTGAAAAATGACTAAATAATCTCAAAGTTACTCAGTTAAAAAACAAAAATATAATAAAACAAATATTTATTTTTAGAATCATTCATCTTAATTGCCTGCTTCTGCAACTCCTGTTGCTACATTACTGAGTAAACTTTTAACACAATAGTTCAATCAGTTCAGTTTTTTTCAACTTTATTTTATTTTTTAATCATCACCCAATAATATGTTTTTATTGATTTTTAAAAAAATTTCTTAAGTTTATCTTTATTGTTGAAAATATTACAGATATCCCATTGTCCCCCCCTTATCCTCCTCCCCCCCCACCCAACCCCTCCCCCAA
>NW_005367809.1:1259044-1267756 GCF_000412655.1 Myotis brandtii | reverse complement strand
TCCATGGGTTATGCATATATGCATGTAAATTCTTTGGTTAATCTTCTCCTCTCCCCCTAATCCCCCCCCCATGAACTGATGAGAAGGAATTAGATATATAAACAGTGAAAATATGGCAAATTAAAGTGTTTGTTGTTTTTTTAAGAACTTAACATAAAAAGACAATTATACATTTATATGAATGAACTATTGAATATTTAGTAATTCACTTCTGAGAAATATTTTGAATTATAGTAAGATAGTATCTTTACAGTAAAAAACATAAAGCCTGAAATATATGTGCAGAATATATTTATTTTTCATTCACATAGAGTTTCACATAGTTAATTAAAATCTTCAAAAACAAGGTTCAAAATTTAACAAAATAACGATTCACTTTGATTTAAAGTTTAATAGTTTTCTTTGATCACAAGGGGCCTGAATAGTTATTTATAAAATGTAATGAATTGGAAATCTGTTTTACATAAGGATGCTTACATATCCATTTTCCCATAAAAAGAAAATAATTGTTTTTGAAACTTAGGTGTTCATATTTAATCAAGTTTTTAAATGAACTGTGACATGATGAAAATATTGTAAATGTTGAAATACAATGATATTGTGTAGATATGCTACATGATTGAGCAGAAAATATTATAACAATGATCAAATATAAAATCTATATTATCAGCCAATAAGAAACAACTTCCTGAGATAAAAAATAATAAATTTTTATAAGGGATAATATAGTTTGACATATATTGAATAGAATTCCAATATGTCCCAATTAGGTAAAAATTAGAAGAGATGTTCAAGGGTAACATGGAGAAGATTTATTAATAGTAAGCAGAATATTTTCAATATTTTATTATAAATTAACTTCTTGTTAGGTCTAAAGTGCTATCCTTGTTCTTTTTTTTTCTGGATATCTTTCAAGCCTTCGAATCTGTTTTGCTATCTGTCATATATACCCTATTTCATTCCCTAACACACAAATCAATTTTACAGTTGTAATCATTTAAAAGCATAAATTGTCCTAGCTGGTTTAGTTCAGTGGCTAGAGCATCAGCTCACGGACTGAAAGGTCCTGGGTTCAATTCTGGTCAGGGCACGTACCTCGGGTGGCAACCTTGATCCCTCGCCCTTGGTTGGGATGTGTTGGAGGCAACCAATTGCTGTGTCTCTCTCACATTGATGTTTCTCTCTCTCTCTGTCTCTCCCTCTCCCTTCCACTATCTCTAAAAAAGCAATGGAAAAAAAATCCTTGGGTAAGGATTAATAAAAAGTAAAAATAAAAATTTTAAAAGCATAAATTGCATTTTCCTTTAAAGTTATTCAATTACCATTGTATACAGAGTAAAAATAAAACTCATATATTCTTATACATAATTAGGCCTCTATTTATGTCTTTAACCTCATGTCTTACCTATGTAATACTCTAAGATCCAATATACTGAACTATTTTTAGTTCCTTGTCTATTATATATCTCTATCCTGGGCAAGTACTTGCCAATGAGACTTCTTAGCTAACTCCTTCACTGTTGATGTTAATTGCTCTAGATGTCCTTTCTAAATTTTCTTTTTTTTTCTTCTAAAAACCTTACAACCAGCTCTATCAAATCAGTTGCTATACTATAGGAATTTACTGTTTTTTTAGACTATTATTAATTTGGGAGCATGTTTGCCTCTCTTTTCCAATATCTAGCCTAGCTCTTAAGTCATAATAGGTACTAAATATCAATTGGATATAAATTAACATTAGCCATTTACTGCTTTCTGAAATAAGTTACTTCAGTGTCACCATGCCTAAAATGAGAAGTTAATTCATACACAGTGATGGAAATGACTTAGATAACATACAAGAAAACAATTTTCTGATTCAGTGCTTTACATATATGTATATATAATTTAAATATGTATATTTAGATTAATAGATTAAGAGAGATTAAGTTTGAATATATTACATACAGATATTCATGTGCATGTATTTATTATATCCTTTATAGTAAAACATGCTTGAAATATATACATATCATAGTTTAAATTCTTACTGTAGTCCTAGCCGGTTTGGCTCAGTGGATAAAGTGTTGGCCTGTGGACTGAAGGGTCCTGGGTTTGATTCTGGTGAAGGGAACATACCTTGGTTGCAGGCTCCCAGCCCTTGTCAGGGGCATGCAGGAGGCAACCAATCAATGTGTCTTTCTCGCATCAGTGTTTCTCTCTGTCTTTCCCTCTCCCTTCTACTCTCTCTAAATATCAATGGAAAAAATATCCTTGGGTGAGGATAAAAAAATAAATAATAAATTCTTAGAGTAAATTCCTTCATAGGTATTATCAAAGTGAGGACAAATGCTTTGTTTATAGTTTGTTGATAATGGAACATTTTAAAAACATTTTTAAATTCAATCTACACTGTAAGTTGATTAAGTGTCCCTTGGTTCCAGAGCAACAAATTATCCTAATTTATTATTATCTCTCCTACTCACTAATGTGCCCTATGTAGCTACAAGTGAAATCTGAATTTTACTGGAAATATTGTAGCTATGATCTTGATCCAGGAAATATAAGATTCATGTTTTCATGCAGATGTAACTATGGAAGAAGTCTCAGCCAACTAATTATAACTATTTTGCCCTTTTGTATGAATCTGTAAATGTATATCTATAAAAGAGGAAAGTATATGAATTTATGAACCTGGAAATATAAAGATGGCAACTCACGTTTATTCTTACATTATTCTTATTGATTTAAGTAAAACTTAGCTTAAAGTATGAATATTAAGTATAATTTTTACACCTGTTTTATAATTTTTATGGACCTGATAAACATTCATTTCATTGTTCTTTATCTTTCATATTGTGATAAAAACAAAATGTGAATGCATATTTTGATTCAAAAGAGAAAAGAATGATTCCCTGATTGTCATTGTTACCCCACTGAAAAAACTTTTTAGCTAGCAATGTGTGAGAGTCATTTGAAAAAATGAATGAAAAATAGGAAGCTTGATTTTTTAAATAGCATACTACTAAAAAATTACTGGGTCAAAGAAGTAATAAAAGGTGAGATCAAAAGATATATAGAGACAAGTGAGAATGCCAATCTGACATCAAAACTTTTGGGATGCAGCAAAACAGTAATAAAAGGGAAGTTTATATCATTACAGAACTATCTCAAGAAACAAGAAAACTCTCAAGTAAACAACCTAACATTATGTCTTAAAGAACTAGAAAAAGAAGAACAAAAGTAGCCCAAGGTCAGCAGAAGATAGGAAATAATAATAAAAAAATAGAGCAGAATTGAATGAAATTGAGGCCAAAAAGAACATACAAAAAAAAATTAATGCAATAAACAGTGGTACTTTAAAAAGATTAATAAAATTGACAATCCCTGGCTAGACTCACTCACTAAGAAAAGATTCAAATAAACAAAATCAGACATGAAAGAGAAGTTACCACAGATGTCACAGAAATACAAAGGACCATCACTATAGAATACTATGCAAGACTATCTGCCACCAAATTCAACAACCTAGAAGAAATGGAAAGTTCCTAGAAATATATAACCTTCCTAGACTCACTCATGAAGAACTGGAAAATCTAAATGGACCAATCAACAGTGAAGCAATTTAAACAACCATAAAAAAATTCCCAATGAGCCCCACCATGGTGGCTCAGTGGTTGAGTATTGATCTTTGAAGATCACAGCTTAATTCCAGGTCAGGTGTATACCTGGGTTTAGGGCTTGATCCCCGATTTTGCAGGAGGCAGCTGATCAATGATTCTCTCTCATCATTGATGTTTCTATCTCTCCCTCTTCCTTCTTCTCCGAAATCAATAAAAATATATTTTAAAAAACCTACAATGAGATACCATCCCACACCTGTTAGAATGGCCATCATCAGTATGACAAGTGTTGGAGAGGTTGTGTAGAAAAATGAACCCTCATTCACTGCTCATGGGAATGTTAACTGGTACAGCCACTTTGGAAAACAGTATGGCAGTTCCTCAAAATATAAAGAATAGAGTTACCATATAACCCATTAATCCCTTTTGGTTATCTACCTGAAAAATTTGAAAACATTTTATTCAAAAAAAATATATTCACTCCATTATTCCTGGTGGCCAAGACATGTAAACAACCAAAGTGTCCTTCTATAGGTGATTGGATGGAGAAGATGTGGTGCATAAATACAATGAAATACTACACCACCACAGGAAAAAATGAAATGCTGCTATTTTCAACAACATGGACGGACCTTGAGAGTATCATGCTAAACAGAATGGGTCAGTCAGAGAAAGCTAGGAGCCATGTTATTTCACTCATAAGTGGGATATAAAATTGAAACTCTGACACAGACAACAGTATAGTGGTAGCTGGATGGAAATGGGTGTGGGGAGTTTTGAAGGGGGGAGGAGACCAAATATATGGTGATGGAGGATGATTTGACTTTGGGTGATGGGTATACAATACAATATACAGATCATATATGATAGAAATGTACACTTATTAGAAACCTATATATTCTTGTTAACCATTGTCATCACAATGAATGTAATAAAAATAAAACCCTCTATCTTATAAGAAAAAGATGATATAGCTTTCAAGTGTAAAATTCTATGACACATCATCTGTATATTGCATTGGATGCCCACCACTCAAAGTCAAATCTTCTTCTGTCACCATGTCTTTAAACTGAATCACCTTCTATGGTGATTACAATGAGGTTCCTTGCCACTAGACCTAGAATATATTTGCATATATATTTAAAGCACCTCTTTGGTTCACATACCATCTGCTTAATTCCTCAGAATTCTCTGATCAAGTAGTCATTATCACAGGTCAAAATATTCTGACTACTATTTTGTCACCATGGCATATTGTAGTAATTATGCCTACCTTTTCTCGGACATCTAATCTCTGTCAACTAGCCTCTACATCAAGCATGTCAAACTCACGGCCCTTGGGCCACATGTAGCCCACAACAAATATTTTTGTAACCCAGCCAATATAACGGTATGTAAGAAACATTTTAATAAAAATTTAGTAACTTAATTTTTACAATATCCTGTTATACATAATTATTAATAACGAACTATAATGATTGTTAATGACTGATTACTATAATTGTGTTGCATTCATTTCCCTTACACGCCTTACTCACAGGTGCACCATTTCTCTCCACTAATACTAGCAGAGAATATTTTAGCAGCCCATGGCCACATCATTAGTCTTGGACTGACTTGTATGGTGTGCGCACAGGAAGTATTTCGCTTTCAGAGAACAAGAAAAATAGGTTTATTTGTGTTACGCTTATTAATTTGTGCAGTTATTCAGTGTCTGGTTAGTTAATGTTCAAGAAAAATATTAATTTTTATTAAAATGTTCTATTATTTTATGTTAACAATTACTCATTTATTTCAGCTTTTTGTATTCAGCATACCTCTATTGAAATAAACCTACATTTCTATGAAAATTGAAGGGTTTTTTTTTGTTTTGTTTTGTTTTTTTGCAGCCCACATAAACTTAAACCTTGTTTGTTTGGCCCATGTTAGCCTTTGAGTTTGACATGTTTGCTCTACATCTTTGAGATTCAAATAAACTCCTTATATATCAAATTCCATTGCACCAACCTCCACTGAATCTTTAACCAAATGAGGTGTCACAAACACTGATAACCAGAACTGTGAGCGGAGGTGTTTTCCTAGGGTCATGTCCAAGGACCAGAAGATTTAAGCAAAAGTGTGGAAAATTTATTACAAGCAGACTCAGACTCTCGCAGGGGGAGGGGACCCATTAAATCCTTGTGGTCCAGGGGTATATGCTTGCTATGAGCCTGCTCTATGTCTACACCTGATTGATTCCCTCATTGTTCTTGCCCTGCAATGGACCTGAACTTTCCCTGTTTCTATGTGTTCTTCCTCTGTTCCTATGCTAAACTTTCTCTGTTTTTATGCGTTAGTACACCTTGTTGCTACAGTCCCTCCCTTTTTTTCCCATGCCTCATGCTTTGAGTCCAGAAACATTTTATTATTTCTTCTTGTTTGCTTTCTGTGGTTAGGCTGCTCAAACTGCTGTGTCTGCCCCTGCCTATGTTCCACCTGCCTTTGTTTCCTGCTGGACCCCTGCCCTATCTGCCTGTGTTTCAAGTTAACCCTCTCAACACTTTCAAAGTAGCAGATGGATATTTCTCTTAAATGCACTGATGGTGGGAGTGACTACTAAGCCTTCTTGAGAGTTATACTTAAGGTCTAGCTACATGTATTGCAAATAATAATTATGTTTTATTCCAACATTCCCACTTCCCAGAGCTTTCAGATTCCTTCTCATATGGTTTGCTGGGGAAATTTCAGTATTTCAACTTTATTGTCTCTAGACCATCATTAAGTCTCATTAATCAATTATCAATGTTTTTCTCCATCCACATATTGTACCTAGATAAATTATCCCTTATCAATACACTTATGCCAATCAAGTCTTATGTTTTATTCTTATTGATCTAACATTCTCAGAATTCATCTGCATATTTTATATACCTTTGTCAACATGAATTGGTGAAAACTTGTAAGATATTCAGTGTCAGGCTATGACCACCTAGAAAAGGCCTTAATCTTCTCCCTCTGGATTATGCTGGAATCTAACTGTTGATATCTATATGGAGGTCATGAGGAGTGACCTATTATGGGTCCTAAAGAAACTCCTTCTCCCTTAGTGATACAACACCTTCTGCATAGTTATTGAAAAGGTTTTATACAAGAGAAGGCAAGTCCCTTCAGGTGGAGTGAGTGGCTGCTTCTTCTGGCAAAGGAGAGGTATTTGAAGGTTTAAAATTCTCAGACTCATTTGTAATTGTACAAATTCCCCAAATATTCTGAATTTTACTTCATGCCTATAAATTCCATTTTTCTAACACTGGAACTCTGCATTCAGTCTTGTTCTGGGCTCAGTCTTCAAGGTCTTCTCTATAAATATGAGATGAGGGACTTGCTTTAAAGTTGCCAGAAGGATTTCTAATTGTGATCTACATTGAACATTTAAGCTTCAAATAAGTCTTTTGCTCTGTAAATACCATAGATTTATCAGAAGAATTCTTGTGACCCCATAAGCTTATAGTGACTATGGTTACCATAGAATTTACATTCCACAACTATGTGATCCACAAATGCCCTTGGTCTTCGCTTACATCAGGAACTATATACAGCAATATTTTATTAGTCAATCTTCTGCAGAATCCCATTTTTTTCCAAACAGAAAGTAATCTTCTTTTGCCTTAAATATTATCCCAGAATTCCATGTCCAGGGCCTGTATCTGGGGCTTCATTATCAACTAGAGGCATGATGCACAAAAATTCATGCAAGAGTAGGCGCTCCTTACCCTGGCTGCCAGCACTGGCTTCCCTCCAGGACCTGGGACCCAGGCCAGCTTCCCCTCGGGGTCGCCTGCAGGCACCTCTGACCTCAGCCTGCTTCCCTAGGGTCCTGGTTTTTCAGGAAGGACATTGGGATGTCCAGAAGGTCATTCGGCTGTCTGGTCTAATTTTCATATTACCCTTTTATTATTATAGATTATTATGCTGTTTTTTGTTTGTTATGTCTGATTGTTTGGCTGGAAACAAGTCTGGGGCTTCATTATCAACTAGAGGCATGATGCACAAAAATTCATGCAAGAGTAGGCGCTCCTTACCCTGGCTACCAGAACCGGCTTCCCTCCGGGACCTGGGACCCGGGCCAGCTTCCTCTGGGCTGCCTTCAGGCACCTGTGACCTCAGCCGGCCTCCCTCGGGCCCCAGTTTTTGCAGGAAGGACATCGGGATGTCCGGAAGGTCATTCGGCTGCCTGGTCTAATTATATTACCCTTTTATTATTATAGATTATTATGCTGTTTTTTGTTTGTTATGTCTGATTGTTTGGCTGGAAACAAGTGGCACAATTACATAAGAAAAGTTTAATACTAAGGCTATTTTGAAAATTGTGGGGATCGTTAGGAGAAATGTTGAAGTAGCCTTGAGCTAGCCACAGGGAGGGGCAAGGAGAAAGAACATTTACTGGTACACAGAGAGTAATTGCATATGCAAGAGACTGCCCCTGACAGGAACTAGGGAGGGAACTAACTTGCAGAAGCAGCACAGAAGGGAGTGATCTAGAGGAATACATACTCCAGAATTGCTTTCCTCATGTTGTGTCTCTAACTGGCATATGTAAGCCTTATGAGATGATATATGTAAGTTAGGTTACCAGGGAAGATAGTAGGTTGCTAAAGCATAAAGAGACCATCTGGAATGAAAAACTAAAAAGAAATACTATTTACCATTGACTTCCATTACCAGCTACTGGAAGAGACAAAAACAAATAACTATTTCTATCTGGTTAAAATAATCTAAATACATAATAGAAGTATACATTTATCAGAAAATTAAGCTTAAAATTCAAATATATGATATTTAGATTTTGACCTTTAAAGTTATAAAATTTTATGTTACATTTACTATAATTTCGCAACTCCAGAATTGCTTTCCTCATGTTGTGTCTCTAACTGTAAGCCCTATGAGGTGATATATGTAAGTTAGGTTACTAGGGAACATAGTAGGTTGCTAAAGCATAAAGAGACCAGCTGGAATGAAAAACTAAAAAGAAATACTATTTACCATTGACTTCCATTACCAGCTACTGGAAGAGAAAAAAACAAAACAAAAACTATTTCTAGCTGGTTAAAATAATCTAAATACATAATAGAAG
>NW_005367809.1:1238052-1258898 GCF_000412655.1 Myotis brandtii | reverse complement strand
CTGGAATGAAAAACTAAAAAGAAATACTATTTACCATTGACTTCCATTACCAGCTACTGGAAGAGACAAAAACAAATAACTATTTCTATCTGGTTAAAATAATCTAAATACATAATAGAAGTATACATTTATCAGAAAATTAAGCTTAAAATTCAAATATATGATATTTAGATTTTGACCTTTAAAGTTATAAAATTTTATGTTACATTTACTATAATTTCGCAGGATTCAAAAATGCCTACCACATGTGATTTGATATGTGTCTCCACTGTGTTTAAGACTATAAAAACAAACATTGCAAGATATACAAATAACTATAAAATAACCATTGATGATAAGCGATCTATTCCCATTACATTTATATTAATAGTATGAGTAATTTTATGAAAATTAGGATACTTGTCTTCTAAAAATACAAGTGAAATTCATATATTTTTATTTCAAAGCTTAGACAGAAAATGCTAATTACAGAAAATCTTAAATAGTTACTACAATTTTTATCTTATCCACCAGGTTGTGAGGGGTGGGGGGGATGATCATGCAGGAGGCAGCCAATCAATGATTCTCTCTCATCATTAATGTTTCTCTCTCTCCTCCTTCCCTCTCTGAAATAAATAAAAGTGTATTTTAAAAAAAGAAAGATTCTCAGTGCTTTTCTCCTGTTATGTTGGATTTTTAAAAGTCCATTCATCAAATTTTGCTTAGCTTTTACATATGTCAACTAAATAATTTTATGCCAAAATTTCAGGTAGAGGTTCTGACATCTATATATATAAAAGCCCAGCGACCAGAACAGTGGAACGACCAGAATGACCAGTGGCTATGATGCACACTGCAGCAGCCAACCAGCCTGATCTGGGCCCTGATTGGTGCCCCTCCCCACCGCCGGCCCGGCCTGATGGTCTCCCATCGGGGCGGGCTGGACGGACCCCACCTGTGCACGAATTCGTGCACCAGGCCTCTAGTATATTATAAATCCTAGCTTGGCTATGTTTATTCAAACTAACTTTTTGTCAACATGCCTACAAATATTCATTTCCATGATGTTAGAGAAGATGACATAGATATCAAATTGAGTCATACCTGCAGAAAGTGAAGGATTGCTTTCCTGCTGTTAAGAAGTGATATCCAAAATGTACATTATTTATCCCTCACACTGAGAAGATTTAATTATATATTTTGATTCAACATTTCAAATGATTAAGTACATCCTTAAGTATAGGATTTAGCTTTGAAAATCCTGATGTGATAAACTGACTTCATTATATGTGAACACGTACTTATTGCATAATCTCGAATTCTCCTGTTCAAAAGAGAAATGAAAAATATTGCAAAATAATCCTCTGAAAATCCACATCATCACATCTAAATATACTTGTTAATGTGTTAGTATGTAGGTTTATGCTGTTCATATTGCCGTTTATGTTGAGGCAACAGGTGAAGAGCTACGTTTTCATTACCACTCTACAGTGGGCTGCATTAAATTTGATTTTATAATCTCAATAATTTAACTTTTTAAGTATACCAACATATCTAAACATAGAAAAAGCTTCTTTCTTCTCTCAGAAAGTTAGAGAAAATAATTGGAAAGATTCTGTCTTTCTGATGAAACAGCATTATAGAAAGCAAGGTTTTCTAGTACTGTTCCAATTGATATCTCCCTCCTTTTCTTCTTGAAAATTATAATTTGAATTTTTAAATGGCCGGTATGTATGCACACAATCTAACCAGATTTTATGAAAAATATAAGAAAATATAGCTGTAAATTTGGTATTATATTATTTATTTAACACATTTTGCCATCCAGCAAACCTTGACGTGATGCATGGAAACACAAATGCAGCAGGAGAAAAACACTGAAATATTTTTGTTTAAATGATTAACAAAATGAATTTTTTTTACCCAAATATAACCCCACATGGAAAACCCCCTGAAGTAAGACAAATATAACCCTGTCCTTCATAACTAGATCTGTGGTTTAAAATGTTGCTCTGTCATTAACATGAGACTGTTTATTATTTCCACATCATTATTTTAATTCAATGCTTAGTATTCATTATTATTCTGTTATTATTATTGTCACTTTGTTATTAAATGTCACTAGCCATTATGATATTTAATATTTATAACATCCTCTTCAGGCATTATCATAACTTTTAAAAGACAAGTCTAGATGTTTAGTGACAATTATGTTGCTAAAATATTTATGAGAAATGGTCACACATTTAGTAATAAATTAGAAAAAAAGTTAAAACCTAGCCATAGTCATGTAAGAACCTAGAGTGCATTCACTTATTCACTTATCCAATTAATTGTTATTGGGTAACTGTCTTGTGCTAGGTCTAATAAAGCCTTAAAAATTAATAAATTCATTAATTTGTCTTCTTATTACTTTAACTCTTTTGATAATATCTTTCACATAGAATTACATAAGGATTACATAAGTTTCATATTACTAGGTGTAAAACACTTATAAGACTACCTGGCACATAATAATAATGTGTTTGTGTGTAAGGGGGAAGCAGGGATAGTTTAAAAAAATTAGATAAAGGGAGAAAGACATTTTATTGTTCTTGAAATTTGCAATTAAGTTTTCCCCATACAATGAAAAAATATAGCACAGAATTTCAAATGAACATTCACTTTCAGAAGACTTCATGGAGGATTTCTGTCTTTACATGAGCTTTTAAAAGACAAGCAAAATTTTTTCTGAGAGAGAATACTGCCTAAGTGAATGCACAAAAATTATTATGAACTTATGCTGTATACCATAATTTAGTCAGTTTAGTCAAATAAAAATGATGACAAGCAAAGCTAATCCATCTTCTTCAAATTGCATACAAGATAATGTTAAATGTAAGGATTTTTCAGTTTATAATTATTGACTTTCACATCACAAGTTACAACCTTTTGTCAGTCAGTATTTATACTTTGGTTTTGCAGATTAAATAACATAATTCACAGTTACAGATGGGACTTATTTTTCATAAATATAGTGCTTTTTCCTAGATTTTCTGTGAATTTCCAGTTAAATCAAATTATAAAAACTAAATATAAAATTGCTAATTTATAATCAATACACCATTTAATTGGACAATAATGTTTTCCTTATTTGCCAAGATATAATTATGAATCATTTATATTTCTAAATGGAAAGTACAAAGTGAAATATAAACAGTTAAACAAATATAGTTAAAATAACACTGATCTCATAAGGAAAGATATAATTTGAAATGTTTACTGCAATTTATTTTTTCTTAAACAATAAGAAAAACAACAGTGAACTAGCTCTGTTTTATGATGTTCTTTCTAAAATTTTTATCATATATTTTTGTCTGTTGGGCTATTTTTGACTTTTCTTGATTTTTACCCTCTTTCTAACTGTTTGAGATTGGAATAATTTTGGTAACATGTTTCATTTTTCATATGATTTTGCAGAGAAAAATTGTTGGAACACTGGCAAACTTGTCTGCCTGCTAATACTGAAAACTGTCACCTGAGATTGACATCCAGATAAGATTTTGTGAGTACTCTTAGTAAGGGGGAATAAAGAATACATGCTAATAGAATAAATTTCTCTAAATAATTCCTGAATTCAAGACCTTTTATTAATGACATTTTTTTCATGTCAAAATAGCTATTCTACATAATAAAAGGCTAATATGCAAATTGTCCCCTCGGAAGTTTGGCCAACTAGGAGTTGGACCGCTTGCTATAGCGTGTGCTGACCACCAGGGGGTGGCTTGGAATGAAGGAAGGCCATGGCTGGCAGCCAGCAACTGGGGGAAGGAAGGCCCAGATCGCCTGATCGCTGGCTAGGCCTAGGGACCCTACCAGTGCATGAATTTCGTGCACCAGGCCTCTAGTTTAATAATAACTTTGAATGACAATTGTACTTGAGTTTGTTCCTAAAACTACACTCAAAGTGATGTGGCATCTATTTGATAATATGAGATTTTTTAAAATAAAAAATTAATGATAAGAGCATCAGGAAAAGAAAGCTGTAAAATTTTACTAAAAGAGGATTTGAGATTATAAATGATTTTTATAAAATTGTATATTATATTTTATTCTAACCATACATAGATAATTTATAATTTGTAGTTCTTGAATAAATGAACTATTAATATGACATATATTGAAATAGGGATATAAAGTTTATTTTTTAAATTATCAATAAGGTATTAAACTTCAGAAGAAATAAAACTTTAATAACCATGTCAGAATCGGTTCATTTTTACTTTTTACCAGGTATACCGGTTAATAATGCGGATTTTGTAATCAAAGAAAACACAATTTCAAGAGAAGAAACATCAAAAGTTCTTTATTCAAAGTTATGTCCATCGCTAGCTACACATATCCCCCATCTTTCAGGTAATTTGTGGATTCCGTCCAATAGAACTTTCTTTGTTTTGAGGCAAACCATTCAGAGACCCAATTTTCTACTTCTTGGTATGTTTTGAAGTGCTGCTCAGGAAGTGCATGGCCTTCGATCAGAACAAGTGGTAATCTGAAGGAGCAAGGTCTGGTGAATACATCGGGTGGGTTAATAATTCCCAGGCAATATCTTTTAACGTGTTTTTAACTGGGTTTGAAATGTGTGATGGTGCATTATCATGACCAAAAATTACTTTGCCATGTCTTCTGGACCATTCTGGTAGTTTTACAATCAAAACATGGTTCAAATAGATTATTTGTTGTCATTAGCAATTAGTATTAACTGTTTCACCTGGTTTTAGAAGCTCATAATACACCACACCTTCCTGATCCCACCAAATGGAGAGCATTGTTTTCTTTCCGAAGCGATTTGGCCTTGCAGTCGATGTTGATGGTTGACCTGGATCAACCCATGATTTTGTGCATTTGGGATTATCAAAATAAATCCACTTTTCATCACCAGTTACTATTCGATGCAAAAAAGACTTTCTTTCATGCAGTTGAAACAACATTTTACTGGTGACTTTTTGGTTTTCCATTTGTCTTTCGTTCAGTTGACGTGGCACCCATTTTCCTTCCTTTAAAATCTTTCCCATTGCTTGTAAACAATTGGAAATTGTTTGCTGAGCAATGTTTAATCTTTCTGCAAGTTGTTTTTGAGTTTGACAGGCATCTTCATCCAATAATGCTTGTCGTTGTTGGTCTTCAAACTTTTTCAGTTGACCTGGACATACTTTGTCTTTCACAATGAAATCATCACTTTTAAAGCGTTTAAACCAGCGTTCACAAGTATCTTGAGATGGAGCATGTTCACCATAAGCTACTCGAAGTATACAATAACTTTTTCTTCACAATAAAGTAATGAATTAAAACTTCCAGCAAATGCTTTTTTTTTTCGGCACAAAATTCGACATTTTTAAGCGTAAAAATATCTATGATGTTAACAGCTTCAGCAAATGTGACATGAAGTTTTGAAGCTTGCTGTCAATACAACAAAATAGCATACCTATCAAATTTTGTATATATATCTCAACATATGTGTAACTCCATCTATTGAAAAAAATCCACATTATTAACCAGTACACATGGTATAATCAGGAAGTATACTTATTAATCTTTGTTATTTAATAAAATAAATATTTTCCTTTGAATTATTTAACCTTTGTTTTACTTTTCATTCAAATTATTTAACCTTTGTTTTACTTCACAATATTATAATCTGCATATGCTAGTATATAAAGATATTTTTCAATCCGACAAATATAGGAAGTGAAGTCAGACAGGTAATAATAGAAACTTTTGGACCACGCTGAGGATCATTTGTTTTTAATTGAGTTTATATGGAGGATGGGGGTCATTATGGTTTCAGGGTCCTCTGGCTATAATATCGAGAATTTATTTATGCAGTGGTAGGGTAAAAGTGTAAGCAGAGATACAGGAGGTAAAAGCAGTAATCCAGGTGAGAGGTATATTTATGACTATGGCATTAGCAATGAAAGTTATGAAAAATTGGTATGTTTTAAATATAATTAGTAAATAGACTCAATACAAATTTCTGATGGGTTGGATTTAGATATGAAAGTTTTTCTAAGATAATTCTAAATGTGAGCAATTAGAGGTATACATTTGTCATTAACTAAATTTAATTAAGCAGCTGATGGAGGAATGAAGCAGTTAAGTGACCAAGAGTTCACTTTGAGACATGTAAATGTGGATAGTCTATTAGATATTTGAGGATAGACATTGAGGAGGTGGATGGGTAGAAGAGAGAAGTCTTGTCCCTGTGTGACCTGTGACTAGACCAGTAGCTCCAGTGTATTTCTTTTTCTGGATGAGAATCCAGCTATGATTTGTTCCACCAAAACACACTGACTACTTTTCTGCTACTTTGTATTTGCATAATGGCTTTTTATTTGTTTAAGATAGTCTCCTAAAGTAGGTAGAAAAGATGAGCAGAATTATTTATAAAGATGCATGAATAGCCCTGGCCGGTGTGCTAAGTGGTTTGAACCAAAGGGTCTCTAAGTTCAATTCCTGGTCATTGATGCGTATCTGGGTTGCGGGTTCACTCCCTGGCCCAGTCCAGGTGTGTGCGGGAGGCAGCCAATCCATGTATCTCTCTTACATTTATGTTACTTTACACCCCTCCCCCCCCCCACACACACACACATCTTACACTCTCTCTTAGTGGAAAGAATGTCCTTTGGTGAGGATTAATAACAACAACAAAAAAGATGTGTGAGTTGCTATATATAACAATTTATTTGTAAACCTAGAAATAAAATCTAAATATTAATTATGCTTAATTTTTCAAAAAAAATATTTTGCCCATTTTCAATTACATTTTTACTGTTTTATTTAACTGAAAAATTTTAAAGCAATCAAAATTTTAAGTATATGGCTTTTTAAGTAATATAATAAATGGATTCTGAAATAATGCATGGGATACTAGTTGTTTGACAATAATTGCTTTAATCTGAAAAATAAGTGGGAGATTTTGCAAGAGATTAGACTATCTTATTACTCATCAAGATAAATAAAACTCTTAGCACTTTTAAAATATGGCATCTATCATCTTAGCATTAAGAACTTAACACAGTATGTATTACTTAGCTTTTTGGATGATGTTCCACACACATTTCTTTACAACCAGGATTAGAAATCCAGGTGCAAACAAAACACATAAGATTTCAATTGTAAATTTAAGGATCAGGAGTTATGTTAACTTGCTTGGGCACATTAACTCCTCCTCTAGGGAGGAGTTTCAAATAAAAATTATACCTGATTGCAATTACCTCAACTTTCAAAAGAATCAGAACCTGATTTAACAGGGCAGATTTAACAAGAAAATAAAATAATGGTGACATTTTAAACAACAACAAAAAAAAAACAGAGAAAGCAACCATTTGTACTGACAAAAGAGTATTTTTGTGGCACTAACATAAGCTGAGAAGGCCCTGAATATCATTCATTAATTTACAAAAATAAATAACAGATTTATAAAGCAGCAGGAATTAATAAAAATTTTCTTGTAATGTCTTAAATTGGCTCTGTGATGTTTCTCATGCCTCTTGAGTTGCCTTAGGGTATGGACATACTACTTAATATAGTTTGAAATTTTAATATATCATTTTTTGTGTCAATTATTTTGAATAATTTATTATAATTAGTTGTTCCTATCAAATATATTTTAAAGGGAGGGAATAAAATGCAATTTACCTATATACTGATCACAATGACTAATTTAATGTTTACTTTGTAAATTTTATACAAAAATTCCAAGCAGCCTTTCACCAAAATAAAATACTTTTAATTCTCTGATGACAGCAATGCTGGCTGAATGGAGCTGTACAAAGTTGAGTCTCTGAGCCAAGGCTTAATTGGACAGCATGCCTAACAGAAGCTAATGAAGTGGATAACATCAGAGTACAAAGTCCTTTCCAACTAAGTGTATGCCAGAAGCAAAATAAAAAGTCAATATGTTTCCACATCCAAATGGCAAGACTGTGACAGGAAATTTAACGTGAAATCCAAAGATCATATAGGCACGTAAACAGTAGAATAGTGTTAGAAGCCAGTAGCATCCAGAAGAGAACATCCATGTATATTACAATTAAAGGGATACTATGCTTATGGGAGCTTACATGTAAGGAATGCTCTTTTTATTTTCTGTGCACTATGTATTGCCTAAAGGAATATCTCATATTAATTCACAAGTGTAGAAACAGTATGAACTAAACAAAAATTCTCAATATTACAATTAATATTGTTTAGATATTTTAGGAATGCAATAATACATAGAGGCAGAATTCAGACACAAATATATCAATACTAGTGCCCAAGTGCATGGATTCGTGCACATTAAAAATAAATTAATTAGGAGGTCCCTCAAGCTGAAGATGGCAGCGTCGGCAGCGAGGGCCGCTCTGGCTCTGTAGGCCAGTGGCAGTCGGCCCGTGGCCTTTGTCAGGAAAATCCCCTGGACCGCCTCTTCAAGTGAGCTGAGAGAACACTTTGCACAGTTTGGCCATATAGGAAAGTGCACTGAACCTTTTGACAAAGAGACTGGCTTTCACAGAGGTATGGGTTGGATTCACTTTTTTTCAGAAGAACTTCAGAATGCACTACAACATGACAGTCATGTTATTGATGGAGTAAAACTCCATGTTCAAGCTCAGAGACCAAAAGTTTTGCAAGGGGATCAAACATCTGATGAAGAGAAAGATTTTTAAGACTATTACTACCTATTAAATAAAGGAACAAAAACAAAACAAAACAAAACCAAACAAAACAAATTAATTAGAAGGTGGCTGGCAGGGCATTACTGGGCTAGACTGGCTGGACATGACGTGGAGCCAACCTTCCGCAGTCCCTTCCCAGCCAGCCACACCTGGCTCAGAGGGCATCTGTGGAGTGAGCAGAGTCCCTCTGGCAGGTGGGGTCCCTCGGCCTGGCCTGCAGGGATTGGGCCAAAACTGGCTCTCTGACATTCCTCGAGCGGTCCTGGATTGCGAGAGGGTGGTTCTCAGGTGATGAACCCTATAATCGGGCTCCCTCCTCTCTGGTTCCAGGATGCATCACCGGAGAACAGCTGCTGCCAAGTCACCGCAACTCCACAGCTCCTGTGTTGAGCGTCTGCCCCCTGGAGGTCATGCACGTCATACCTATCTGCCAGTGGGATGGTCGCTTAGCTTTTTATATATATAGACTAGAGGCCCAGTGCACGAAATTCGTGCACATGGAAGATTGTGTGTCCCTCAGCCCAGCCTGCACCTTCTCCAATCTGGGACCCCTCAAAGGGATGTCCAACTGCCCGTTTGGGCTCAATCCCACTGGGATACAGGACTGCTAGCTCCCAACTGCTCTCCTGCCTGCCAGTCTGATTGCCCCCTAACCACTCCTTTGCCAGCCTGATCAATGCCTAACTGCTCCCCTGCCAGCCCGATTGCCCCTAACTGTCCTCCCTGCCAGGTTGATCACCCCTAACTGCACTCCCCTGCTGGCCAAGTCTCTCCTAACTGGTTTCCCCTACTGGCCTCTTCCCTCCCCTGCTGTCCTGGTCACCCCTAACTGCCCTCCCTTGCCAGCCCGGTCACCCCCAACTGCCCTCCCTTGCAGGCCTGGTTTCCCTCAACTGCCCTCCCTGCAGTCCTGGTCCCTCCTAACTGCCCTCCCCTGCAGGCCTTGGTCCCCTCCCAATTGTCCTTCCCTGCAGGCATGGTCACCCCGAAATTCCCTCCTCTGCCAGCCTGGTCACCCCTAACTGCCCTCCCTTGCAGGCCTGATCACCCACAACTGCCCTCCCCTTCCAGCCATCTTGTGTCCACATGGGGGTGGCCATCTTGTGTGTTGGAGTGATGGTCAATTTGCATATTACTCTTTATTATATAGGATGTTGAGAAATGATCACTATAATAACAGTTAACATCTATCACCGTAGTTATAATTATTCTAGAGTTTCTAAATGTAAATATTGTAAAATAAAAATGAATTGATTGTAAATTAACAAATTAACTGATAAAATTATTGAAGTTCTAGTTTAAGTCTTATTTGTATGAGGTGTGTCTCTGTGTGTTTTGGCACACTTAGTAAAGTTACATTACAACAAAAAAGAAACAAGGAGCAATATTTTCCAATAAAAGTAAAAAAGAATATCACTAAAGATTATTTCAAATTACAAAACTATAACAATTAAACACTTTTGTACTCATATTTGAACAAGGAAACTAGAGCAATAATAGAATAAATACTGCAGAAACAGACTTATTTTTCATATGGCATGACTGCCTTGGTGAGCTTCTGTAAAAAGGAAGTTCCTCACATACTTTATTTTTACTTTACCTTGTTTTATTAATTACTATTTGTCATATTAAGTATATTGTGTTATTTTATCTATATCCTTCTAAGGAAATATAATAAATTCTAAAATAAAATAAAGTTGTTTTTAACTACTGCATAGCTTGGGTCCTCAAGAGTATCTGGTATAACAAACACCTAATGATGAAATATCTTATACATGTGGTAAAATAGAACATCCCAGAAAAACAGAAAAGCAGAGATTATTCAAATTGTAGTGATGGTTTGCTTTTCAAATATATAAAAAATATTCTAATTTAAACAGTTTTGAAAAATAATATCCAATTTAAATAAAAGGTATATTAAAAGCTTTAATAACAGAATAATAGTTTAGTGAACTCATATAAACTAGAGAAATTTCAAACCTTCAAAATAAATTATTAAGGAAAAGACTGGAAATTTTAATGTATTATTAATTTTTAAATTTGTCTAAATATAAGTTTATTTAAATTATTTTTAATCCTGTAGGATGACTAACATTGAAACTCTGAATAATTTTATATTTGTTTGTTGATCTGTCTAGATCAGTGATGGAGAACCTTTTGAATTCATCGTGTAAGCACTTTGAAAAACCCTAACTTAACTCTGGTGCCGTGTCACATATAGAAATTTTTTGATATTTGCAACCATAGTAAAACAAAGATTTATATTTTTGATATTTATTTTATATATTTAAATGCCATTTAACAAAGAAAAATCAAACAAAAAAAATGAGTTCGCGTGTCACCTCTGACACGTGTGTCATAGGTTCACCATCACTGGTCTAGATATATACCTATAAAATGTAGTTATGTCTTAATTTTAATCAAATAATAATAATCAAACAATAACTCTTGATGTATAGATAAAATTAATGTAATATAATTGAGAACAGTAGGACTCATATATTTAGGTACTAGACCCTAATAAAATCTGTGAGCCCCCAAACCTGATAAGGAATACTGTTATTTTCTCTACATCTTCCAACCCTATATAAGATAGCCTTTCCTGAACATGGAAGTGAGCTGTTCTCACTCAGTGGGAGGTTCAGATACCTTCCTTTACTTCAAGAAGGGAATATTAAAGTGAATATTAAAGTGGAAGCATGACACTGAAACTGAAAGACAGGATCTCGAAAGTAGAGAAATTCAGGTGGCATAACGTTTCTTTGCATTAACTTCGGAATAATCCAGCCCACTTAATGGTAGCTATACCAGAGTGTATGCTTCCACAAAGAGGGGGGAAAAAGTATGATAAAAAATAAAGACTTCTAAATGGAACACTTTTATTTTCTATATTAGATTATGAAGATATACCATCAAACTGGTTCTCAGTATATATTTAAAAGGCTATGAACCACATTAATCTACACTAATAAAAGACAAAGATGTTAATTGACCATACCTTCACTAAGCCCATCAGCCAATCAGAAGAGTATGCAAATTAACCCAACAAAGATGGCTGTTAAATTTGCATACTGCAGGCGGGACGGCACAGTGCGATCCATCTGCCCCACTGCCAGCTAGGCCTGCTATATGCGACCCACCACGGGATCCGGGCCCGCCATCTGCCACCTGGGGAGCCGGCCTAAGCCAGCAGGTGGTTATCTCCCGAGGGGTCCCAGACTGTGAGAGGGCACAGGTCCAGCTGAGGGACACCCCCCCACTGCCCCCACCGCCAGTGCACACATTTTTGTGCACTGGGCCTCTAGTTTTAAATAATGTTCTAATATAACCAACCGTCTCAAGCAAATTAAATTAATTATAAAACTATTCTTACACACAAACATTCCCTTTTGCACTCACATAAACATACATAAGAACACATCTCAGAAAAAATCCAACCCATCATCAGATGACTATTTACATATATACAGGGCTTACATCTAGACACAAATACAAATAAATAAATAAACTAACATAAAGCAGTGTCATGTCAATAAGCCATGTATGATCAGTTATCTATAAGACACCAAAATAAGTAAAAAATGACGGAGATAGTTTTTGATTATCTCTTGATAATTTTTATATTGTGTTAAAAAGTAAGGATAATTTATAATCTTTCAAAAGTCTTTTATTTTGAATGACCAACATTTTCTTGTAATATCAACTATGAAGATTTTTCCTCTAAATTGTAAACATTTTTAATTAGTTCAGTTTGACAAGTCAGAGTAGTTGATGCTCCCAAATGAAAAAGATACTTTTCTGGTGGGAGTGTCAAATCCCTTTGGTTTTTTAAGAAGTCAATGCTTTGCCCTAACTAATTATGTATTCTCAGATCTTTTGAAGAGTCTTAAACAGTTTTGAATATGTCTATGATAATTATAATTTGATTAAAAGTGAGGAGGACTGGTAAATATTTTGTGACTAAGAGTCAGGTTGCAGTCAGGTAGCATATATTGTGAATACACTGGACAAAGGTATGATTTACTTCCCAGGTGGATGGAGTAAGATGGTATGAGATTTCATCATGCTGTTCAGAAGAGTGTGCAATTTAAAATTTCTAAATTGTTTATTTCTGATATTTTTATTTAATATTTTAGGTTTGCTGTTTTTCAAGGTAACTGTAACCACAAAAAACAAAACTGTGGGTAACTGGGGGGGCAGGATTATTGTATATATATCTATATATATAAAAGCCTAATATGCTAAGTGTCCAACCAATCATTCGACCACTCGCTATGACACACACTAACTACTAGGGAGCAGGTGCTCCAACAGGTAAGTGAGCTTGCTGCTGGGGTCTGGCCGATTAAGACTGGGTAAGATGGGCCAGGCATGCCCTGGAACCCTCTTGCGGTTCCTCCCTGGCCGGCCAACCCTGATCAGACCAGGTGGGGACTGGGTGAGACGGCCCCAGATCGGGATTGGGTGAGATGGACTGGACATGCCCTGGAGCCCTCCCACAGTCCCTCCCTGGCCTCTAAAATATTTCTTCTAAATAATTTTCTTACATAGTGCACGAATTTATGCACCAGGCCTCTAGTATGTATATATACACAGATATACATTCATATAAACATATATGCAAATACATATATGTGAAGAGAGTAAATTATTAATTATTGATATGAGAAGTATGAAGTTTCCACTAGGAATGACCTAAGTGCCTGAGCACAAACAACTTTGTTGTCCTGGCTCTCAGTACTACAGAGATCCTTCTAGTCCTGCGTCTTTTATTTTAATTCCTAGAATTCTAACAGGAGATTTTAATCTGAGCTAGAAGAGGAATTTTATTTAAAAATTAGCTTGGAATATACTCTGTAGATTTAATATTTAAATCTAATATTTATAAATCATAGTCATATGACCTCCATGTACAAAATTTCCCAGAAAATATTGTATTTTCAAGGGAGAAGCAGATCATGAATGCAGCCTACTTTAGTTAACAAACACTCATTCCTTAGAGTACCTCAGAAATGAGAGTGAGATATTACACTGAAAGTAATATTCCTAATTACACTAGTCATTTATTTTTTAAGTTAAATCAGATAATAGAAATAAGGTATTGAAACTTTTGCCAAAATATGTTTATATGGTAGTTGCATGTATGAACAGAGCTCAGTTTTTGTATGTGGGCTAAATTTGCAATGACCGTTAGATGCACAAGTGGAGAAGTCAAGTGGCATAGGTTATGTGAACCTGGAGGTCAAGAGAGAAAGAACAAGGTTGAATACACAAATCCAGGACTTAGCATTTAGGTAACATTTAAATCATTGAGCTACATGAAATAGGCTAGAGAGTGAGGGTAGATAATAATAAATAATCATGCTAAAGGACTGAGCTCAGGCATGCTCCTAAATTTAGCGTGGTATTCCATAATCCACGTTAAAAAAGAATTTAATGAAAAAATAGTTATCGACACACTGTATGAGTTGCTTTTAAAGACCTAAATGAGATTAATGCAATTTGACCATTGAAATTGCCAACATGAAGGTCATTGATGACCTTTCAAAGGAATTTTTAGCAGTTTGTGGGTAAAAACTAGCTTATGCAGAGAGCAATTATATACTACACTTTCAAGAAACTTTTCTATAAAAAAATAAATGAAGTATTAGCTAGAAGGAAAAATGGGACCAAGAGAGAACAAGAATTTTTTAAGAAGGAAAAATAATTTATTATATACTGGTATGTCTAATACGAAAGAGAGAATTATTAGTACAGGACATAGAGGGAGAATCAATGTAACAATGTCCTTTAGTATGTGCGAGGGAGTGAGATATAAAAGCAGGGAGAGGGATTGGCCTCTGCTAGAACATGACATTTATTATTATTGTTTATGCATGAAGAGTAAATTAGTAAATAATAAGTTATTTATTTGCTATTACCATAGCAATTCAATAAATAGAAACTAAAAGTATTTTATATTCCTCATCACGAGGTTAAAAATATCTCTGGGCACTGAAATAGTTATGGACACATTTTTCCTACTCTGCCATTTCACCTGTTCTTTATGGGGATTGTGGGGAGAATAAACCAAATTAATTGAGATTCCACTGCTCTTCCTCATTGATTTTGTTTAATGGTCCTTCTTTAGATGCAAAAGTTATGACATAGTCTTTCTATATGGTTGACTTATTCTTTCACTGATGCTATATTTCTCCTCCTGTAACAATAATTCAAATTGTTTTTACTTTATTTGAAATTCTCAACTTGTAAAGCTTTCTGTAAATTATAGTTCTCACCTTCTCCTTCCCTCCATATGGTATCATTTTCACAGTATCCAACAGTTAATGCACCAATTACTCATCCTCATCCCATGCTATATAGTCTAAAGTAAAGTTGAATTGTATAGAAGGTTCTCTATGGCTTGTAAGCATACATTTATCAAGCAACGTAGTATTTCTCTGATCTACTGAATGTCAAGGGGAACCAGAAAATTTAAAGTAAAAACATGGATCACTTTCAAAATTATTTTCATTGGATCACTTTCAAAAATATTTTCATTTTAAAGCAAGCCCTCTACCTGGCTATTTTCTGTATAAACATTTCTTAGCTGTGTATTTTATTGATTCCTACCTATGCACTAGATTATTTTCTAAGTGCTTTCTATAATACTATTCAAATCTCACAGACAGTTCTATGAATTAGTAGCAGCTATCATTATTAACCCCTTACTACTAGATATAAAAACTGCAGATTAGAGAACATAGGCAAATTACTCAAGTTCACATGCATAACTAGGCAATTGGTAGAGCCTGGGTTAACATCCAGAATTCTCTCAGAATACCATATGCAAACTTTTTTTTTTTAGTGAGTTAAAAAATTAAATTTATTGAGGTGACATTGGTCAATAAAAGTATTTAGGTTTCAATTGTACAGACCTATGTTACATTATCTGTATATTACATTGTATGCCCACCACCCAAAGTCAAATCTTATTCTTCATTGTAAGATCTTGAGAATATATGAATTCTATTAGAAAAGCTATATGGATAGGGATGCTTTCCTCTAGATCTGATCTAGTTTTTCTCTAGTTTTAAAATATTACATATATAGTTTTTATTTTATAATTTTCATTTTAATTTAAAAGTTGAATTTTTTAAAATTTCTCTTAATGCTATCCCTTTAATTGCTTTATATAATATCTTATTATTATGTATTCCAGCATCAAAATGGGGCCAGAAAATATATTTCTTAAAAATAATACAAGTTGAGTCTATTCAATCACATCTTTTTATTGTTAGGTTGATACATCTTTCCCTTTTCCAAACCATTAAAATCAACTTTTATTTAAAATTACATATTTTGATTCATAAGGCAAAAAGACAACACCCAACAATATAAATAATTAAGAATTATTCTCAATGATACTTATTTAAATTTTTCATTTGAAACAGTTTTGTTGTCTTTAAATCTACTTACAGTATCTGATAGTTGCCTCTAAAAATTTTCTAATAGTTTGAAAAAAAAGATAGAGATATAGATATGCACTTACACATATAATAAGAATTACATTGAAATATATTTTATTCATTTATATTAAACTGAATAAGAAAGCTTGAATGATTTAAAAATGTTTCTTTTTCTTTGAGGTGCTGTAACAGTAGAACAGAATCTAAAATGGCATGATATAACACACTCAGACTTCGAATGCTCACACTGTGAGGATTCAATGTATTTATTTCTTTTGGGCTATTGCTATGAATGTTTGTGGAATGGAAGATTATTCCTGCATCAATGCACAAGATATATCATAATATCTTTATTTTCTGACCCAATTTAAGACCTAAGGCATGATCAGAAATATTAGGGTTTTTTTAATGACAAAATAATTTTAAGTAAATGAATAAAATATTGATATATAATATAGAAAAATAAAATTATTGCAACATTTTCTAATTCAATAGTTAAATATGATACTGATATCGAGTTCTATTTAATTCAGATATAAACTGTTAGAAAGTTTTAAAAATCTATAACTTAACCAATAACAGTCAATTTGTTTAAAAATATATGTACACAAATGTTAATAATACTTCTAACACTAAATGCAAAATGGGCTCAGTAGGCTACTGATAACCCCTGCATAGACTCTGGGCATTTCATGGCATAGCTATTATAATACAGCAAATTATAATGAAATATAGTACTGTGCCTAGATTTTACAATACACACCCACATACCACATACATAAACACATATATGTACACACAATATGTAAAATTAATTTTAGAGATAAGAAGATATTCTGTATACATAATTCTTAAAATTCTAATGCATATCATTTTTTAGTGTATAAAAAGAAATTTAAATCAAATTAAGAAATAGGAAAATTTGCTCTGAGTTTTAATAAGGTATCATAAATGTATAGCTCTTCTTAGGAAAATAAATCTGTTAATTATATATCCATATTTTGTCTGCACTTCTATGAATGCACAGCTATTTTAGGGTATAGGCTTTGAATGTTTGGATACAGAGACTAAGAGCATCTCTTTGGGATTGGGATACAGACTCTAAGAAAGTGGAAAGACTTCTGGTAGATATTATTTGAGATAAGTATAGACAGTATTAGTAGTTCTGTTCTTGCGCACGGCATTGGATGAAACCTCTTCTCCCCCAGCAAAATTCAAGGAATAGAGGGCATGTGAGGTTTCAAGATGGAAAACAACATAAGGGCATAAACTTTTCAATATAAAAAAAAATCAAAGATAAAAACAGAATTAAATGTCATTATTAATGATGAATCAGTCAAAATAAAGGAATATAATTTTACTAAGAGAAAAGTAATGCAAGAAAATCACAGATATATATTATTATTATATACTAGGGGCCCGGTGCACAAAAATTTGTGCACCAGGGGGCGGTGGGGTGCCTGGCCAGTCTGGGTGAGGGGCTGAGGGCTGTTTTCAGCTGGTCACACACTCTTCAGGGTGTGGGTCCCCACTGGGGTGCCTGGCCAGTCTGGGTGAGGGGCTGAGGGCTGTTTTCAGCTGGTCACACACTCTTCAGGGTGTGGGTCCCCACTGGGGTGCCTGGCCAGTCTGGGTGAGGGGCTGAGGGCTGTTTTCAGCTGGTCACACACTCTTCAGGGTGTGGGTCCCCACTGGGGTGCCTGGCCAGTCTGGGTGAGGGGCTGAGGGCTGTTTTCAGCTGGTCACACACTCTTCAGGGTGTGGGTCCCCACTGGGGTGCCTGGCCAGTCTGGGTGAGGGGCTGAGGGCTGTTTTCAGCTGGTCACACACTCTTCAGGGTGTGGGTCCCCACTGGGGTGCCTGGCCAGTCTGGGTGAGGGGCTGAGGGCTGTTTTCCGGCTGGCGAGTGACTAAAGCTTCCAACCGCTCCTTGTTTTCTTTTCTTTTTTTTTTTTTATTCTGGGGCAGCTTTAGCTCTGAGGCCTCGCTGCTGAAAACATCGATACAATGTTGCGGTCCGAGCCCGGCTGAATGGAAGCCCTTTTCTGGGGTTTTGTTTAGCTTCTTATTTGCAACATAGTATATAGTTGCTTAGAGTTGCAGCTGAGAGGCCGGCAAGTGAGGCGGGGAACGTTGGAGTCTGCAGCAAGCAAGCCTCCCTGCTCGCTTCAGTGCCTGGCTGCCGGCCGCCATCTTGGCTGACAGTTAATTTGCATATACTCACTGATTAGCCAATGAAAAGGGTAGCGGTCGTACGCTAATTACCATGTTTCTCTTTTATTAGTGTAGATATTTTGTCTGCACTTCTATGAATGCACAGCTATTTTAGGGTATAGGCTTTGAATGTTTGGATACAGAGACTAAGAGCATCTCTTTGGGATTGGGATACAGACTCTAAGAAAGTAAGACGACTTCTGGTAGATATAATTTGAGATAAGTATAGACATTATTAGTAGTTCTGTTCTTGCGCACAGCATTTGATGAAACCTCTTCTCCCCCAGAAAAATTCAAGGAATAGAGGGTATGTGAGGTTTCAAGATGGAAAACAACATAAGGGCATAAACTTTTAAATATAAAAAAATCAAAGAAGATAAAAACAGAATTAAATATCATTATTAATGATGAATCAGTCAAAATAAAGAAATATAATTTTACTAAGAGAAAAGTAATGCAAGAAAATCACAGATTTAAAAATGATATACATATACATATATATAATCAGATTGAACATTGGTCTGATTCCTTTTTTTGGTATTCACTCTTGAATTTGAAATTCCTTCCACCTCAGGGACAAAGATAATATTCCTATTCCTTGATTCCCAGGCAGTTTTAAGCTTAGGTTTGAAAGTGCCTTGTATGTTTCTACTTAAGCTCTTGGGCTTCTTGCCCTCACCATGAGAAAAACATGTCTTAAGTCCCACTACTTTCAGAAGCAGGAAAAGACTATCCAATCAAGATCAAGAAACCACTAGCCAACTCTGAAGTATAAGCTAAAATAAACACTTATTATTGTATTTAATTCAGTCGTTATAAATTTTAATGTAAAAGGTAATAATACATATTAAAATGCTAAATGATATTAGCTAGAGGACAATAAATGTTAAGGAAAATCTTATTGACTAGTGTCCCAGTGCAGGATTCCTGCACATTGAAAGGAAATTAATTAGAAGAAATATTTTAATATCACTATTTGCCTTTTCTCTATAATAGAAATGTCAACCAAATTCATGATCAACAGTGACAGAAACACATGCCTGTGATTGGCGCCAGTGAGAGGATTATATGTATCGCGCATGTTTGAGTCAACTTAGCCTTTTATAGATATAGAATAAACTTGCTTAATTAGGCCTGCTTTCTGATGTAGCTAAACTTTTTCCAGCCCAGGGAAGTACCCCCAACTTCTCTTTCAGGTAATTGTCAGAAACACAGCAGTAAATATCAACATGAAGCAGATTATTATTGTAGATCACACAGGGAGAACAAAAGATGAAATATTTAACTGTAGAAGTGTCTGACTATATTCTGCGCAGTGAGAAAACCTGAAGTCATTTTAAAGGTCCACCATTTCTAACTTCTTTTTCATTTAGGTCAAGTTTCTAAACATTTCAATTCTCCATTTTCTGGCTAATGAAAAGAAAATAGGATTCCACCGAGTCTCCTATCTACCTACTCCAGGACTTCTGTGAGGATCAAATGAGATGAGGCATGTGAAAACGCTTCACAGACATTTGGTTAAAGTGTGAAATGTTTGCACCTGGCTATAAAGCAAGTCATGTTCCTTGGCTGAAGAAACTGCAAGTAGACTAGTTGTCACTAAGGAAAGGAAGCCGGGCGTTGCTACATGACGTCATTACCTGGGGCCCACAGTGACATTTTCCTGGCTGGGCTGGTATGTTGGCTGCATTTTGCACCATGGGTTCTTGGCAGCATTGGCTGCGATTTGGTGGGCTGTCATTCCGAGGTGGTGGCAGGGCCTGTGTCCCACTTGGGGGAAGCCATATATTGCTTTGTGTGTGCCAGGCCCGCAGTGCCAGTGTGTGTCACGGCAGTTCCTACATTGAGTGTCTGCCCCCTAGTGGTCAGTGCACATCACAGTGACCAGTCGGATGGTTGGACACTTAGCATATTAGCCATATATATATATATACACACACACTAGAGGCCTGGTGCATGAAATTTGTGCATGGGGGGGATGTCCCTCAGCCTGGCCTGCACCCTCTCCAATCCAGGACCCCTTGGGGGATGTCCAACTGCCAGTTTAGGCCCAATCCCACAGGATGGCCCGGCAGTCAGACATCCCTCTCACAATCTGGGACTGCTGGCTCCTAACTGCTCACTCTGCCTGCCTGATTGATGCCCCTAACTGCCTCTGCCTGCCTGCCCAATCGCCCCTAACCTCTCTGTCTGCCTGCCTAATTGCCCCTAACTGCCCTCCCCTGTTGGCCTGGTCGCCCCTAACTGCCTCTGCCTCTGCTTCAGCCCAGCCACCATGGCTTTGTCTGAAAAGATATCTGGTCTAATTAGCATATTACCCTTTTATTAGTATACTAGAGGCCCAGTGCACAAAAATTTGTGCACTCAGGGGTGGGGGGGTCCCTCAGCCCAGCCTGTGCCCTTTCACAGTCTTGGACCCCTCGGGGGATGACCTCCTGCTGGCTTAGGCCTGCTCCCCGGGGGATTGGGCCTAAGCTGGCAATCAGACATCCCTCTGGCAGCCCGG
>NW_005367809.1:1236874-1237158 GCF_000412655.1 Myotis brandtii | reverse complement strand
AATTGGAAAGAATGATAGATAGATAGAAATAATTTCCAAATTAAAATATAAGGATAATGTAAATATTATATATGTGGATGTATATAATAATAAAAATAGTAAATAAAGATATGAGATGAAAGGAGTTCAGAAAAAGCCTGAAAGGCCTATATCAAATTAACCATCCTCCTATCTAATAAAAGAGAAACATGGTAATTAGCGTACGACCGCTACCCTTCCCATTGGCTAATCAGGGCGATATGCAAATTAACTGCCAACAAAGATGGCGGTTAACTTTTAAAAAA
>NW_005367809.1:1226457-1235637 GCF_000412655.1 Myotis brandtii | reverse complement strand
GAGGGCCCCCCCCCCCCCCCCCCCGAGTGCACAAATTTTTGTGCACCGGGCCTCTAGTAAGTATTATAAAAGTATAGATAATATGGAATGTTCAACGACATGCCATTATTAGTTAAATTATTGGGACTGAAGAAAGAAGAAAATATTTTTTGGTCATCCAAAAAAATTATAAATTTTTGTGCACCGGGCCTCTAGTAAGTATTATAAAAGTATATTTGATATGGAATGTTCAACGACATGCCATTATTAGTTAAATTATTGGGACTGAAGAAAGAAGAAAATATTTTTTGGTCATCCAGGAAAAAAATTATACAAATGATATAAAAGGAGGGAAACCACACTGGCATTTAAGTTTTTGAAAGCACTTGAGTGCCAGAAACCACAGAGCAACAATGAACAAATACTTAAAAAAATAGATGATAAAAAGTATAATATAAATCCTTAGCAATGTCAAGCAAGCTAATATCAAGAGACAAGGATAAAATAAAACAAGATTGATATTAGGTTTAGCTAAAATGATAGGTTATAAGAGAATGCCATTAATGTGGAAAAGTATTAATGGATAATTGTGGGTATTGTGGTAATTGTAAAGGATGTAAATGTCAATTTTTATGGTATAATAATATTAACAATATAGCTAAAGTGTTGAAAGTGAGAAGGGAATTAGGTAAATTAGGAAGAAATATGAGATTATTAATTTCTTCACCTTTTATATTATGCTTGTATTTTAATCTACCTGACATTGGAACATTATTTATAAAATATGATCATCATAATGTTCATGTCTATGCTATCTCTATTCTCTACTTAAGAGTGAGCTTTAAAAATATATTTATAATGTTAAAATGTTTTTAAAAAAATTTAGTAAAATTTTAATATCACTTCATCTATTATCTTCCATTACATTAAGTAACATTTGTCCTAAATTGTACTTCATAAAAAGTATTTTTTGCTTTATAACTTGATCTAGGGTATTGTTGTATGGGAGTATACCTATAAAAGTTCATTTTTCTGTATACTTAAGGTTTTGTACTTCATTGTATGCAAATTTTTCTTAGTAATTTTTTAAACACTTATTCTACCTTTTCAAAATATTTATCCTAAATATTTATTTATTTAATGTTTATATTGTTAATTCTGAGTAGATAATTGTTAATTCTGAGTAGATAGGTTTAGTTTCTTTTATATTTTGCAGTTTTATACATTTCTTAAGTTCTTCACAATAAACATGTATTTTACACAACTATACAGTATTTTTTATATCAAGTATAGACATAATGATAATTTAAATTGACAATACAACAATAAAAGTTATAAGAAATACATATTAGGGAATATCAAACAAAATAGATGATCATAAGTCAATGAGGAAAGACTGAGTAGACAGTCATATTTTAAGAAAATGTGGAAGATAGTTAAGAATTTTATAAACAGGGAGTAACCAGTTTGGCTCAGTGGATAGAGTGTCAGCTTGTGGACTGAAGGGTCCCAGATTTGATTCAGGTCAAGGGCATGTACCTTGGTTGAGGGCACATCCCCAGTAGAGGGTGTGCAGGAGGCAGCTAATCAATGTTTCTCTCTCATCGATGTTTCTAACTCTCTATTCCTCTCCCTTCCTCTCTGTAAAAAATCAATAAAATATATTTTTAAAGAAGAATTTTATAAACAGGAATGTCATGGAGAACATTTGAGTGAAGAGAATTATAATATTTGTGAATTCTTTAACAGAAGAAAAGCATGTTTGGGGAGCATAGTGTGTTAAAAAATTCTGGGGTGGGTAAACAGAGATATATAATGTTTTCTACCCCGAAACTCTTTTTACTATAGTTAATAAAAACTTGCGATTTTGGTTAAGAGTTGCCAAGAGTAAGGGAAGTTACTGGTATCCTTTAAAAACAATAAAAGTACCTTCATGTGCAAAAGGGAGCACAGTGGTGGACTGCCCAGATGCTGCCTTATTTTATCGGCCACATTAAGTGGCAGCTGCTGACAGCTTGCAGGTGAATTTCCCTTGTCCTTTTGCTTCAACGCAGGATAATCCTCACAGGTACAGGTTCTGACAATTTTTCTCCAATAAACCTCTTGCATGCAATATCTTTTCCATGGCATGTTTCCTGAGGAGCCTGGCCTATGATAGTTGGTACCTAATCTTGCAGCCGAATAACCAATTATCTAGGTGGCAATGTGGGCCCTGTACTGGCAGCTTGTGCAATTATATTTCCCCACATGCTGTCCTGGTTCAATTGTTAAAGCTGTTAAGAGAAAGAGAATGAAAGCCTAAGGATGACTAATCACCAACTGAAGGTGACAGGGAAAGCCAGAGAGCCTTCTTGAGAAGACAACCATTCCCTGAATCCAGAGGACAAAAACAGGTGGAAATCAGTCCAATGACAGAAGCCACCCAAAGAAAAGTGACAATTAATGGTTCAATTTCTAGAAGTGAGCCAGTTCTCAAACCTGAATTCCATTTACTAAGGGAGAGGCTATTTTTTCAAGAAGGTATTAACAATACAAATGTTTATTATAAAAAAAAACACATAAAAAGGCTGAATAGATAAATATAGGTGAATGATTGTTCATCAAGTCAATTACTCTGTCCAGGGAATAACCAGGTTGTTTTTCTGTTTTTGTTTTGAAGAGCAATAGTGTCACATGTGAGATCCTGATTCTGTTACCAGGTGTGCCTTCACCATTTGGGCTGCTATGACAAAATACCACAAACTATAGCTTATTAAAAACAGGAATATATTTCTCACAGTTGTGGAGTTTGGAAGTCTGAGATCAGGAGGCCACCACGGCTGGATGAGGACCCTCTTCTGGTTGGCATTCTTCCTGTATCCTCACAAGGCAGAGGGGCAAGGGGACTCTATCCTGCTTCTTTTCCAAGGGCATTAATACCACCATTCATGAAGGTTCCCCCCTCATGACCTAATTACCTCCCAAAGGCATCCTCTAATACCATCACATTGGGCATTAGAATTCCAACATTAAAATTTAATCCATAGCAACATGCCTTTGAGGGCTCTATTCTATATAACCTATGTTGGCTTCAATGATAACAGTAATAAAACTATCACTCAGAAAGTTGGTACAAGTTGCCAAAGAGATGGTAGAAAAGAAATCCTAAGAGAAGCTGACCATGGATGTTATACTGGGAATAGGCAAACTACAAGTTCAAGCTTTGTCACAGTTTCAGAAGAGCTGTAGCACCAACCTTTTCATACTGGGGATTCTAAGTTTTGGTTTAAGATTGCCCTGACTGGTTTGGCTCAGTGGATAGAGGGTCGGCCTGCGGACTGAAGGGTCCCAGGTTCGATTCTGGACAAGGGCATGTACCTTGGTTGCGGGCACATCCCCAGTAGGAGGTGTGCAGGAGGCAGCTGCTCGGTGTTTCTCTCTCATTGATGATTTTACCTGTCTATCCCTCTCCCTTCCTCTCTGTAAAAAATCAATAAAATATATATATAAAAAGATAAATGATAACTGCAACTTTAATCAGAGCTAAAGAAAAAGCAACTGTTATGTTTAGTGCCTGGATTCTATGTATAATGTTTAATACACTGCGGTCAAATGGATTAACCACATGTTTTCTGCTACCTTGTTTCATCTCTCCTTTAGTGCATATCACTCTTAACTTTTCGTTTTAACTTTTATTTTAAATATGAAGTTCATCTTTCATTAGTATTTTTTCAAAAGTTGTTCATCAGTAGCAATTTATATGAGTAGCTTTTTATCTTCGTGTCTTTATTTCATCCTCATTTTTAATAATAATCTAACCTGTGCATAGAATTCTACCTTGACAATAATTTATCTTACAACATTTGAAAATAACATCTCATTGCTTCTGAGAAATCTGCTTTTTGTTAGTTGGCATTATAGTAAGTAAGACTTTATTCCTTGGCTAAGTTGAAATTATTTACCTTGCCAATGAAGTTGTGAGGTTTCAAAGAGATTTGCATAATTAATAATAATCTGTCTGCTTGGTATTTTCTGTGATTGAATTAACAAGTTTATATTTTTAATTTTCTAAAAAAATAAAAAAATATTGCCTCTCTCCCTTTTGTTCAAATATTTTCTTCAAAAATTCTAATAAATACATATTAGAATTTAATATTCTTTGTGTTTCTTATACACACATTCATATGTTTCATTTCTTTATATTTTATAGTTTAACTACTTTCCTCAGTTTTATCTTCTGGTTCCTTTTTTTACCCATTTTCTGAGTTGGTAATGTCATAGACTTTATTCTTCATTTTTAAAGCTCTATATCAAATTTCCTGGAGCATACACTTTCATAGTTTTACCTTTTCTTTTAAAAGGGGTATTTCATTTTAACATAGTTATTCCTGCATTGTGCTTCAAATTAATTTAAGTACTCATATTATAACTTCCATTTTATATCTAGATTCCATAAGACCAAAACCTACTGCTCATTATTTTGTTCTCATTTACGGAGTTTTGTGATTTTCTTCTAGTATCCTCAGTCTCAATGAGAATTTCAATTTATACCAGGCAGCCTGATATTACAGCATGTTGCTCTGTATATTTAACACTTTGAGAACGAAAGAGTGAATTGGCACTGGATAATCGTGTTACAGAAGCAGCTACAAGTGAACTGTAACAGACAACTGGTTCTTAGGTAAAGTAAGAAAACTGCCTTTTAGAGATGTTGTCGCCAGAAAAAAACAAAGAGAACCGATGGCTGTTGAGATGTGTTGGGATCTCTCAACAGTGGAGGCAGCTCATCTACTGTTACTAGGAAAAGTGAGATAAGAAAAATTTCCTTAGAAATGTGAACTTCTCCTTTCCTCTCCATTAACTTGTGATCTATACTACTAATAAAAGGGTAATATGCTAATTAGACTGGATAGACCGGATGTCTTCTGAACGTCATTCTAGACGTCCTTCCTGACAAACCCAGGGGCGTGGTCAGCCTGCAAACCACCCATGGCCCCTCGCCCAGGTCGTCCAACCCCCCAGGGGGATCCCTAACCCGATCGGGGGCGTGGCTGACCTGCAAACCCTGGGGGCCCTCGCCCCAGCCAGTCTCGCCCCCCCTGCAAGGACCCCCCACCCTGATCTGGGCAGGCCAGCCGGCTCCCACCTGTGTACCAGGCCTCTATCCTATATAATAAAAGGGTAATATGCAAATTGACCCTGACAGCAGAACAACCAGAATGACTGCTGCACCAGTTACTATGAGGTGCACTGACCACCTCTTGTCCCTTTCCTCAACTGGCAGGCTCTGATTGCCTGATGGCCACCCATGGTGGGCGTGGGGCCAGTGAGCAGGCGGGAACAGCCGACCTTTCAGTCTCTTCCCCCGGCCGATGGCGAATGGGGAACTGGGGGTGGGTGGCGGCTGGGGGCAGAGCCGGCTGCGGGCAGCTGGGGAAGCTGGCTTTGATCTCAGACCAGGCCTAAGGACCATATCTGTGCACGATTTCGTGCGCCAGGCCTCTAGTCCTGTGTAATAAAAGGCTAACATGCAAATCGACCAAACAGCAGAACGAACAGTCGCTATAAAGTGCACTGACCACCAGGGGGCAGATAATCAACACAGGAGCTGCCCCCTGGTGGTCAGTGCACTCCCACAGGGGGAACGCCACTCAGCCAGAAGCCGGGCTAACGACTAGCGAGTGCAGTGGTGGTGGTGATGGGATCCCCTGAGGGCTCCCAGACTGTGAGAGGGTGCAGTCCGGGCTGAGGGACCCTCTTCCCCCCCAGTGCATGAATCTTGTGCACTGGACCTCTAGATTTATGATTAAAAAAGCTTGTAACCATTAGCAGCCACTCTCAGTTCCTTTCTATTTGTAGACTTCAGTAATAATTAGTCTACTTTCTGTTTCTATGAATTTGCTTATTCTGGAAATTTCATATTAATTGAATCATACTATGTATTTTAATGACTGGATTCTTTCACTAATTATAATATATTCAAGATTCATACAAATTTTAGAATTCATTAGCACATCATTCCCCTTTTAATTGCTGCTAAATATCTCATTTATGGAGATACCACACTTTATTGTATGAGCATTTGGGTTTTGTCACTTTAGGGACATTATGAATAATGACACCATAAATTCCTGTGTACAAGCTTTTCTATTCATATATGTTTTCAATTTTTTTGTTACATACTTTATAGTGGAATTGTTGGGCCACATGGTTAACACTATACTTAACCTATTAATAAACCATCAAGCTATTTTCTCAGGTAGCTGCATCATTTTACATTTCCACCAGTAGTATATGAGGGTTCGAATTCTTCAACCTCTCTTTTTTCTTTTCATTGTTGATATATAAGAATTCTTTATATATTCTGGTTATAACTCCCTTATGAGATATAGGACAAACATTTTCTCACAGTCTGCAGTTTATCCTTTCACTTTTTTGATGGTGTCCTTTAAAAACAACATATTTTAATTTTGATGAAGTTAGATTTTGGCTTTTGAATTCCTTTGTATTCCTAGTTTATTGAATTTTTTCATAAATTCGTGTGGTCAAATGTTTTTCCTGCATGCATTAATGTGATTCATGGGGTTGCTCTTACTCCATTAACATGGCATATCACATTGATTGATTTTCAGGTATTAAATTAACCTTGCTTCCTAGAATACAGACAAATTGGTCATGGTATATAATCATTTTTATATGTTGCTGGATTTGCTTTGCTGGTAATTTATTAAGGATTGATTTTCAAATATTTTCATAGGTGATATTTTCTTTGTAGTTTTATTTTCTTGTGACATTTTTGTTTGGTTTTGGTACCAGGGTAAGGCTGACCTCATAGAATGAATAAGAAAGTATTCTCTCCTGTTCTAATTTTACTTGAAAATTTTTGAGAAAGATAGACAGCATTTCTTTATAAATCATGTTATAGAATTTACCAAAAAACCAATATGACCCTAGGCTTTTCTTCCAGGAAGTTTTAAAATTGTTAATTTATTTTCTTTACTTGTTACTGGTTTACCCTAATATACATTTCTTCTTGAGTCAGATTCAGTAGTTTATGTACTTTTATAAATGTATTAATTAAATTACAAGATAATCTCACTTGGTGTCATAAAATTCTTACTGTCTACTTTAAAACTAAAATCAGACCAATCTAGAAAGAAAGCGAATTTTGATCAAGGCTTGCTGTTGTTTTTTCCTGTTATTAAAGTGGTTGTTGCTACTCCTGCTGCTCTTTACTTGTTTTGTGACTTTCCAGGACTAACTTTGTAAAATCTGTACTTTTTGTCATCTGTGGCTAGTAAAGTCTGTGTTCAACTAATGATTGATCAGAGATTTCCTTGAATGCTTTGAACCTATGCCTCCCACCCTTTGCCAAGAGGTTCTGGGTATGTATTGGGGCTCACTTCTTCGATATTCTGGCTGTTTCCAAGTCCTCCTTTCTCCCCTCATTTTCTGCTTGTACAGAACCTCAAGGTCTGTCAGAAATGAGAGAATGGGGCCTTCTGAAGTCTTTCTGGACATGCACACAATCCAGTTTATACATGTGACTTTTGATATTCCCAGAAATGTGTCAGAACTTTTCAAAGCTCCATGTTGACATATTCTTCAGATTTTTCTTTATAATTTTTGCCTAGACTCTTGAGCAGCACAACTGGTAAAGCCACCTTAGGCTGCTGTAGTGTTTAACCATAGCTGCTGATTATTTTATGAATGTTCCTAGAGATAGGGGTTTTCCCACTAGAAAATATGTCAGATTTAATAAAGAACAAGATCTGTTAATTGGACTATTTCGGGGAGCTTCCTGACAAGTGAAAAATAATATTTGAACAATTCAGTTAAAGTTCCAAAGCCATTCCTACCTCTCCAGTGGTGCTAGGTTGCTGGTTTCCAAGGATACCATGTAACTCATGGCAAAAGTGGAATGGAAAGACAGCAAGTTAAAATGTCACTAAACTTGCTGTAATTACTGAACAGTAGTGATATTGCTGTTATGATTAAGATCCAGCCATTTCTTGAATAAATGCTCCTCAGATTATTGTAAGCATTTGGTTAATTCCCTGATTTCTAGTAGAGTTGGGTTTTACTATATTTCCCAGAGTTCTTACCGCTTCTATGGAGGACAAATGTTTTGGTGGTCCTTACTCTGATAATTCAGAAAAGGTCTCCTTTGTTGGATCTTTTGAGATTTATAATAATAAATATGTTATCTATGACTTTTAATTTATCAATAGATGATTAAATTATAAATGTGCTGGTTAATCAAGAAAAAGTTTCAGAATGGCCATTTAAGCATTTTATAGATGCTTTTAGGCTAAACCCTCACAATATTGGAATGAAGATTACCAAAATTAATATCTACAAAATGAAACTACATGGCATAAAGGAACAAGAAGGTCTAGAAAACTCATTGTTGGCTACTGATTTTTAAAAATATATTTTTATTAATTTCAGAGAGGAAGAGAGAGGGAGAGAGATAGAAACATCAATGATGAGAAGAGAGAATCATTGATTGGCTGCCTCCTGAATGCCCCCGACCGGGAATCAAGCCAGTAACCTGGGCATATGCCCTGGCTGGAATTGAACTGTGACTTCCTGGTTCATAGGTCAATGCTCAACCACTGAGCAACACTGGCTGAGCCTGATTTTTGAAGAGATATATATTAATTTCCAGGGTTGACCAAGAGAGATTTAACCATAAGTGAAGAAAATATATTAAACTTGATAAACATTCTTTTTTTTTTATTGTTTAAAGTATTACATATGTCGCCTTTTTCCCCAATTGACCGTCCCGATAAACATCCTATCTAATAAAAGAGAAACATGGTAATTAGCCGTACGGCCGCTACCCTTCCCATTGGCTAATCAGGGCGATATGCAAATTAACTGCCAGCCAAGATGGCGGCCGGCAGCCAGGCAGCTTGAAGCTAACAGGGAGGCTTGCTTGCTTCAGTGACGGAGGACTCCAACGTTCCCTGCCTGCCGTTGCCATCCTCTGAGCTTGCAGTTTGAAACATTGTAACAAATATAGAAGCTAAACAAAACCCCAGTAACCTGTTTTCAGTCAGCCGGGATCTCAGAGCTGGAGTCGCAACAAAGTTTCAAATACAGAAGGTAAACAAAGGCCAGAAACCTGCTTTCAGCAGCCGAGCCTCAGAGAGAAAGCCGGCTCTCAGCTCCAGTGACAGGCATAGAAGGTAAATAAATGCCAGAATAAAAAAAAAA
>NW_005367809.1:1221879-1225477 GCF_000412655.1 Myotis brandtii | reverse complement strand
GATAATTCAGAAAAGGTCTCCTTTGTTGGATCTTTTGAGATTTATAATAATAAATATGTTATCTATGACTTTTAATTTATCAATAGATGATTAAATTATAAATGTGCTGGTTAATCAAGAAAAAGTTTCAGAATGGCCATTTAAGCATTTTATAGATGCTTTTAGGCTAAACCCTCACAATATTGGAATGAAGATTACCCAAATTAATATCTATAAAATGAAACTACATGGCATAAAGGAACAAGAAGGTCTAGAAAACTCATTGTTGGCTACTGATTTTTAAAAATATATTTTTATTAATTTCAGAGAGGAAGAGAGCGGGAGAGAGAGATATAAACATCAATGATGAGAAGAGAGAATCATTGATTGGCTGCCTCCTGAATGCCCCCGACCGGGAATCAAGCCAGTAACCTGGGCATATGCCCTGGCTGGAATTGAACTGTGACTTCCTGGTTCATAGGTCAATGCTCAACCACTGAGCAACACTGGCTGAGCCTGATTTTTGAAGAGATATATATTAATTTCCAGGGTTGACCAAGAGATATTTAACCATAAGTGAAGAAAATATATTAAACTTGATAAACATTCTTTTTTTTTATTGTTTAAAGTATTACATATGTCTCCTTTTTCCCCGATTGACCCTCCCATTAAACATTCTTATATATTGAACTAGAGGCCTGGTGCACAAATTTGTGCACAGGTGGGGTCTGGCCAGCCCACCCCGATGGGGGCCAATCAGGGCTGAACTGGCCAGTGCGGGGAGGAGCCATGGGAGGTTGGGTGGCCAGCCCTGCCCCTGATTGGGGTCGGGGAACAATCAGGGGTGGGGATGGCCAGGGGGAGGAGACGTGGGTGTTTGGCCAACTGCCTCTGCCCCTGATAAGGGTGGGGGCACCAGTTGGGGCAGGGTCGGCCAGGGGGAGGGACTACAGCCAGGGGGAGGGGGCATGGGTGGTTGGCCGGCTGGCCCTGCCCCTGATCAGGGTGGGGGACACGATCAGGGGCCAGGCTGGCCAGGGAGAGGGGCCACCCCACATCAGGCCAGTTTGCCAGCCACAGTGCATGTGATATCGAGCAGTCATTCTGGTCATTCCAGTAGTTCCAGCATTCTGATCGCTTGGCTTTTATATATATATAGATTTGTTAAATATTTTTTCTCAGCACATTCATGCAAAACTTTAATGACCAATTAATTAAACACATGTTTATATCATCATAGTGAAGCGTAAACCAATTAATTGTAATAGGAACTGCTATTTTTTTTTTGGTATTTCTTATACCTATGTTGTTATTTTGTATTATTTTCAACTACTGATGGAGAGTTGGTAGAATAATATAACTTTCTCATTGTGTAGGGCTCTGAATATTTCTTCTAGGTTTACTTGGATACTAATCATAGCTTAGCATATATTTATTATTTAGAGCTTAGTACTAAATGAATGAGACATCTTTAATCCTGAGTTCATGAGTAGTTTTTTACACACTTATATTATTTCTCAGTATCACCTGTAATACTCTGTTTTCAGATTCATAAAAAAACTAATGTCCTTAATCAGAAAATTTTACATTTAAAAAAAATATAAAATATGTAGAATATACATGTAAAATTAGCATTCTGTATGTTTGCCCTTCTAAAACTCGAGCTATAGTAGATATTATGAAAAGATATGTATAGGTAAATTAAGATAAAACCAAAAGAACTGTAAAAAAATTATTTCAGATATTAACTGTAACATAATTCTAGCTTCAAAAGAAAGCTACATTTATCTTAAAAGCAGAAAATGCATACAATTTGTAGGTACTTTGGAAATTATAGATCATAGAAAATATTTTCCATATATGAATAGAGGATTGGTAGTAATATTATGTTTTCTGAAAATAGCTTTTAAAAATTATTTTAGCTTCACCAGATTCCCTAAATATACGCACAAAAATATATTTATAACAATAGGCTTTTTTAGAAATAATGAATGCTTATATAAAATTTTTAAACATCATATTATTACAGTGGAAGATATCTTAATGTTTAAGTATGTTATTTTCTTCACAGTGACTATAATTTAAGTGTAATATGCAATGAAAAATTAGCTGTTATTCTATTAATAATGTTATTTTTTGATGTTTTTTAAAATAAATAATTCCAATATTGCATTTATTTTTTATCTTTTTTTCTTTATTGATTAAGGTATTACATACGTGTCCTTATCTCCCCATTGCCCCCCCCCCCCCTCATACCTTCGCCCCCCTGTCGTCTGTGTCCATTGGTTAGGCTTATATGCATGCATACAAGTCCTTTGGCTGATCTCTCCTCTTTACCCCTACCCTCTTTAAATAGCATCTTTACTTTAAAATAATGACAGATTCACAGAAAGTTGCAAAAATATTGTAACCTTGCATAACTGTAACAGAATATCAAAATCAGGAAATTAGTCCAATTCAGAGTTTATTCAAATTCCACTAGTTTTACCACCAGGATTACTTTTTAAGTTAAATCAAGTTTCAGGGCAGGGCGGGGGAGGGCGGGAGGAATATAACAACTTTCTGAAAAGTCTTTTGGAGCCTCTTCTCCCGTGGACACTTGAAGTCCTGGGCTTCCTGAAACAGTGGGTCTGAAGAAGGGATAAATGATAGACACAGAGAGATCCGTTTCTGCTGTATGGCCCCGAGGAAATGCTATATTGCCGAGGGACCCCAGTGGAACCTGCTGCTTTCACACGGAAAGGACGCCCAGCAGGGAAACCTAGGGGACCTGCTGAGACTGTCTGAGTCAGGTTGTTTGGAGGCCTCTAAAACCCTTGGGGCTACCTAAGACCTGGCTCAGCCAAAATGCCTCTTTGTCCCTATTGTCTGTCTCCTGGCAGCTGATGATAAGTGATAAGCAAGAGAGATAAAACAGGTTTGGGGCTGTGAACCTGCCTGGATCACTGGGTCAAATGGGAGTTCCATTTTTAGTTTTTTGAGGAAATTCCCTACTGTTCTCCACAGTGGCTGCACCAGTCTGCATTTCCACCAGTAGTGCACGAGGGTTCCTTTTTCTCCGCATCCTCTCCAGCACTTGTCGTTTGTTGATTTGCTGATGATAGCCATTCTGACAGGTGTGAGATGATACCGCATTGTCGTTTGGATTTGCATCTCTTGGATGATTAGTGACTTTGAGCATGTTTTCATACGTCTCTTGGACTTCCTTATGTCCTTCTTTCAAAAAGTATCTATTTAAGTCCTTTGCCTATTTTTTGATTGGGTTGTTTGTCTTCCTTTTGTTAAGTTGTATGAGTTCCCTGTAAATGTTGGAGATTAAGCCCTTATCAGAGATAACATTGGAAAATATGTTCTCCCATGCAGGGGGCTTTCTAGTTGCTTTGTTGATGCTTTATTTTGCTGTAGAGAAGCTTTTTATTTTGATGTAGTTTCATTTGTTTATTTTCTCTTTCATTTCCATTGCCCTAGGTCAGAGCTGTATTGGTGAAGATATTGCTTTGGCATATGTCTGAGATTTTGTTGCCTGTGTATTCCTCTAATATATTTATGGTTTCCCATCTTATGTTTAAGTCATTTATCCATTTTGAGTTAATTTTTGTGTATGGTGTAAGTTGGTGGT
>NW_005367809.1:1164752-1221605 GCF_000412655.1 Myotis brandtii | reverse complement strand
TATAGATTGCTTTGGGTAGTATGGACATTTTAATGATGTTGATTCTACCAATTCATGAACACGGTATGTTCTTCCATCTGTTTATATCTTCCTCTATCTCTTTTTTCAGTGTCCTGTAGTTTTCTGAGTACAGGTCTTTTACCTCCTCAGTTAAGTTTATTCCTAGGTATCTTAATTTTTTTGGTGCGATGGTAAATGGGATTATTTTTAAATCTCTCATTCTATAAGTTCACTATGGTGTATAAAGATGTTATAGATTTCTTGGCATTAATTTTATATCCTGCTACGTTACATAATTCATTTATTAAGTCTAATAATTTTTGGTGGAGTCTTCAGGATTTTCTATGTACAGTATGTCATCTGTGAATAATGATGGTTTTACGTCTTCTTTTCCAATTTGGATAACTTTTAATTTTTCTTGTTGTTTAATTGCTATGGCTAGCACTTCCAGAACTATGTTGAACAGGAGTGGTGAAAGTGGGCATCCCTGTCTCATTCCTGTTCTTAGCTAAAATGGTTTTAGTTTTTGCCCATTGAGTATGATGTTGGGTCTGGATGTGTCATATAAGGCTTTTGTTATGTTAAGGTATGTTCCCTCTATTCCCATTTTGCGGATGGTTTTTTATCAAGAAAGGGTGTTGAATTTTGTCAAATGCTTTTTCTGCATCAATTGATATGACTATGTGATTTTTATCTCTCAATTTGTTTATGTTATGTATCATGTTTATTGATTTGCGGATACTGTACCATCCTTGCATTTACAGGATAAATCCTACTTGGTCATGGTGTATGATATTTCTGATGTAATGCTGGATCTTATTTGCTAGAATTTTGTTGAGCATTTTGGCATCTATGTTCATCAGGGATATTGGCCTATAATTCTCTTTTATTGTGTTGTCTTTATCTGGTTTTGGTATTAGGGTAATGCTGGCTTCATAGAAGGAGCTTGGAAGTGTTCCTTCCTCTTGAATTTTTTGGAATAGTCTGAGGAGGATAGGGTTTAGTTCTTTTTTGAATGTTTGGTAAAACTTCACTGTGAAGCTGTCTGGCGGTGGGCTTTTGTTTGCTGGAAGCTTTTTGATGACTGCTTCAATTTCTTCCATAGTTATTGGCCTATTGTGATTTTTAGATTCTACCTGATTGAGTTTTGGAATGTTGTATTTTTCTAGGAATATGTCCATTTCCTCCAGGTTGTCTAGTTTGTTGGAGTAGAGTTGTTCATAGTATTTTTTAACAATCCTTTGTATTTCTGTGGGGTCTGTTGTTATTTCGCCTCTTTCATTTCTGATTTTGTTTATTTGGGTCCTCTCTCTTTGCTTTTTGGTGAGCCTGGCTAGAGGTTCATCAATCTTGTTTATCATTTCAATGAACCAGCTCTTGGTTTCATTGATCTTTTTTATTGATATTTTTGGTCTCTATGTCATTTATTTCTGCTCTGATCTTTATTATCTCCTTCCTTTGCTCATTCTGGGCTTTTCTTGTTGCTCTCTTTCTAATAAGAATAATAAAAAAATTTCAAACACTTGGAAGCTGAATAGCATGCTATTAAACAATGATTAGGTTACCAAAGAGATCAAAGAATAAATTAAAAACATCCTGGAAATGAATGACACTGAAAATACAACAATTCAAAATCTATGGGACACAGGGAAAGCAGTCCTGAGAGAGAAGTTTGTAGCTCTACAGGCCTACCTCAAAAAACAAGAAAAAATGGTAATAAATCATCTAACTCTACAACCAATATTGCATTTCAAAAATAAAAACATGCCAATACAAAACCAAACATATATGAATTTGTTGAAAAGTAGTTGAAAGTATTACATATGAATGAGTATGCATCTTCCTTTCTTGTTTATATTAATCTTTTTTTCTGATCAATGTTGGAATTATTTTTGTTTCTTTCTGTAATTGCATATGTCCACACATACAATTTTTATTCTGAGTTGATAACATTGTCATCTAAAATAAAATTTCAAATTCTATGATACAGAAAACTGAATATTGAAATAATTAGGGTAATATGATTAAATTTTTAAAATTTAAGCATATAATTACTATTTAAACAACCCTAAATCAGTTAGTTGAGAAAACATTTCAGTGAAATATACACAGCTTCTTATCTGTCTTTACATGACAGAAACCATCTGAAATATTGGCATAGTATGGCTAATATTTCCCATTTTTAGTTTTCATCCAGATGTCCTCAATAGTAAATGCATAGCCAATGGGTATTCAGCAAATTATATTTATAGACATAGTGTTAGCCTTGTTATACTCTGCTGACCAAATTTACTCACTGTTTTTCCACTTTCATAATATAGTAGACTGTGTAAACTATATAAAAAGTATTTGAAAGTAAGCTACAAACCAGCTAAGCTTAAGTTCATACCCTGCATAGCACATAGATATTTTATTGTTATCAATTCTCACCAATGAAAAACAACACTCTAAAGTTGTAGTTTTATTGCAAATTCCCCATTTTCAATTAATTTTCAGCATGACGAAGGAAGACATTGCTAGTCATATCCCACTGGGCTCATTATTCATTTTGTTCAGCAGCCTTTTGGGACTTATCCTATAAATAAAAGGCTAATATGCAAATTGTCCCCTCAACCGGGAGTTCGACCAGGGGCAGGACTTGCCGGCCAACCTCCCTCGTCCCCACCCCCTGGCTATCCACCCCCATCGGCCCTGATCGGGGCTGGCCAGCAGGACCCCACCCATGCACGAATTTGTGCACTGGACCTCTAGTCTGAATATAAAGATCACAGTGGTTTTAAATAAATTCCACAGAAGGTAAAATTAAGTGAAAAAAAGGAAAGATCCTTGAGATGCTATGCATGCTTAAAGGAGAAAAATATTTTTATTGTGCCAAGTTATTATTTTTATTCAAATATCTTAAATTATAAATATATATTTTTCAAGGCTTAAATTTGGCAGTTGAATTTATACATTTGCAATTGCCCCTATTTTATGTAATTGAACATAAAATTTAAGGGGGCAAATTTGTACAAATAGATGAATAGCTTTAATTGATAATTTTTGAAAGATTAACTAAATTTAGAATATTAGAAAGTCTTGAAAATACACTTATCCAATCCCTACATTTATAAGTGTAAAAAACTGTGATACTCATGTTTATAATAACTTACTTTTTTAATGGCAAAAGTTTTACATAGGTTTTCTTTTATGGCCAATCTGAAACCTGACATTTTATTTCACAGTTCTGTCACAATTCTATGAAATGTATATCGTTATGTCATGCAAATGACCTACAAAACTATTACAACATTAAAAAAAATCACTGACTCACAATTAAAAGAGAGCTAGAGAAATGAAAATTAACAATGATTGCAATTGAAAAAAATTTTAACATGTCCTCATGGTTTTACACTAAATAAAGCTTTAATAGAGTTAAAATTGCATTTGAATGATATAGTATCAACTAAGCCCTTTAAATATATGATGGGGAGCATAGTAAATACTATAGACCTTGTCATATACATTCTAAATAATAGAAAAATAATAGAAGTTTTCACATTTAATAGTTTTCACATCAGATCTGATAAACAAAGGAAAAATTTTATAACAAAGATAGGTTTAAATCTAAAACACAAACCATCCCCTTTACTAGTAGATTCTACCTTCTGTCTATGTCCTTGGGCAAATTACTTCTTTGAGTGGATATATATACATATATATACATATATATGAATATATATGAATATATATATACTAATATATATATGAATATATATTTGAATATATATACAAATATATATACACACATATATATACATATACATACATATACACACACACACACATATACATATACATACATATACATATATATGTATATGTATGTATATGTATATGTGTGTGTGTGTGTGTGTGTGTGTATATATATATATCCTACCTCAAAGAGACTAGTAGGATTGAGAGTCAATGTTAATTTACCTAGAACAAAGCACACTTGTATATTGCTCAGTGCTAACACTTAATATATATTACTTTATAAAATCTTAGTCTCCTGGAGTCTATTCCATTATTATACTTTTGCAGAATATGAAATGACTATATGGATAAACAGGATAAGTACATTGCCCAAGACTATACAAACTAGAAATTGCCAAAAGAGGATTTGAACCAAAGCAGTTCATATTCTCAATCTAAAGTCTTAATAAGAGTATATTGCCTCAATAACTAGTTCCATTAGTAGTAGTAGTAGTTCTAAAAATAACAGTGGAATAATATAATTGTCATCACTGAGAAATTGACATACTGACTTCAAAGATTAGGTGAGAAAAATATTTAAGGTTTTACCTTTTCCATGGAACAATAAAATAGAGCAATCTCTAGTCTTCAATTATAAATGAAATAAAAACATGCTGTAATGATTGGTCATATCATCTGATGAACATTACTAGAATTGCATTTCCCTCCTCTATATGTTCTCCATCCTCTTTTTAAAAAATGCATATGATAAAACCGAGAGCACCCATAATGGAAACTCATGACGGCAATAGTAAGTCATTTTACACTGATATCTACCAACTTCTTTCTGTGCCAAGTGTAACTAGGGCAGGTTTGGTTATTTGATCCACCCTAGGGTTAGAAATAAAGAAAATCAACTGTTAAAATCAGGTCAGTGTGCATTCCTAAGCAAGATTGGCAGAAGCTAAAATACTTGTAAAGATCAAGAGATTACAGATTTAGACTTTTTAGCTTTTCTATGAAAATGGATGCATACATTGCAACTATAAATTCTCTGAAATTTTTAGACATTGTTTAACTTTATAAATCAGTTTGACAAATTTTTGTTTCAGTTTTATTAATTAAGAAGGATATTTCACATCTTCAGCTTTATGTGCTGAATAAGATTAAATAATGCATAGAAAATACATTGCTTGCAATCTTATTGACAACAAGAAAGACACTTGTTATTGTATCAAGGAAGCAATCATATAAAAAGGAGAAAAACACTTTATTCATAAAAATATATTATTTAAAATATTTAAAATAACTGAAGTTAGATTTTATTATAGGGAAGTTTCAATATTATGTTCAAACTACCAAATATTATTGTAAAGAAACCAACTTTATTCAGATGTTGTGTTAATCCTTATCCTCACCTAATACTTTAAGCAAGGAAAGCTAATCTGGGTTTATGCTATCTGAATAATGTCCTATATTCAAACATGATGTAATCTCTTATTCCTTCTATTTAAAATTCTTAGTTTCTTTTTTCTTTGCTCTTGGCTGTCTTCTTTTGCCTTTCTATGAATTCTATTAAAAGCAGCCAAAGAAGCAGACAATCAGTGAAAGAGGTTAAATAACTAATACCACAGCAAATTAAATCATGGTGGTATCATCAGGGAACATTCATCAGAAAGACATGCTGTTGAATTTGTTAAGCCTTATTTCTGAATTTTATTTATGGAACTAGTAAAGCATAACACAGTAAATGCTTTCTTCTTTTAAGTATGACAAAAATTTAACACAAAATTATCTTGAATATCATTAAACAATATCATTATATTAGTCACTATTTTGCACAAATTCTGAGCTATACATTTTCACAGGGTTTAACTATTAGCCACTTGTTTGGGGGTAATAAACATTTGAGAATTTGTTAGCAATATTAATATAGTTTGAACTGAATTTAACCATGAAGAAACATTACAGTATAATATTTTAAGAACTTTTATTATTATTTTTTTATATTTTCAGATACCCATCTATCAGAAGTGGGAGCATTTTCTCCTAAATAGCATGTAGCTATTTCATCAAATTTTCTAAACTTGAAAAATTTTTAGCTTATGAATTCAAATCCTCTTTTTTCTAACCTTCCTCTAATCCTTTGTATAGTGTTTAAACAAATTTAAAAAATTTCAAAAGTGCTATTGAGGTATGCTTTAATGCATATAATTAAAGTAATAATGTTATAGAATTGTTTAAATGTACAATTGGAATCTTAAAAATATTTTAACAACTAAAATGTGCACATGATTATTTTATGAAAATATACATTTTTATATTTATTCTGCAATATAATGAACCCAGCTTTTTATAAAACCTGAAGTTGAACTTTTGTGGATACAATAAGGTTTTTGTTAATATCAGGAGACCAATAATGCTACTTTATGATCAATGCTCCTATGTATTTTCTCAAAGATTCCATAGAAGGGTTGGTGTCTGGGTCACCGATTACATTGGTCTATTACAAAATATGCCATCAATTTAGATAAAGACAAAAAGGTCTGTGTTCTGTCTGGTTAACTATTAGTTATAATTAATTTATTTGATAAATGTATCTTATTTTAAACATTGTATACAGTCTAATTATCTAGGCATAGAAGGTACATCTCATTTTGAAAATTTTAGAATCTTATTTTTGTCCTATAAGAACTGTCATTAGTACTTATGCAGTGAAAACATATTTTCATGCTTTCATCACAGAATTATCATAATCTACTTTGTGTGTGTGTGTGTGGGGGGAGAGATGTTAAAAGTCATGGTCTAGAAGTTTCCATTGTCTGTGGAAGCTGCTCACTATAGGAACTTAATTATTAGAAGCCACCAGTGATGTTGAATAGGGATATAGTTAAAACAGACCAAAGTAAAGTCTCTAGTAAATTGCTTTACCAACATACATTAAACAAATAAAATAATTGCATAAAAAAGCATAAATTACCTAGGAATAAATTTAACCAAATTTAACTAAATTTTCAAAGAGATGAAAGACCAGTTCCCTGAAAATTCTTAGACATTGAAGAAAGTAATTGAATAAGATACACATAAATGAAGGATATAATTTGTTAATAGATTGCAAGGATTAATATTGTTAAAATGTCCTTACTATCCAAAGCAATATACAGATTTAATGCAATCCTTATTAAAATGCCAATGTCATTCTTTTCAGAACCAGACAGCTAATCCTGTGTGTGTTGAGGTTTTTTGTTGTTGTTGTTTTGTTTTCATGAGGTAGGAATCTTAAAAGTCTTTTTCTAAAAGTCTCCATCATCTGTGGAGGCTGCTTACATTAGCATTGGGAGTATTAGAATTTACAAATGAAGGTGAGGGTTGAACTCAGGGACATTGTAAAACAAAATTTAAAAATTTCTTTTTAAAATCCAGATTTTTATGATCAATTTCCTCATGACACAATATCTGTAGTGTTTCATAGAAAAAAATTAAATAAAATATTCTAAAGTTCCACAAAATGCTCAGCAGAACCAAAAAATATTAATTGCTTTAATAATAATAAAGATAAATAATTATCATATGCATGTACAATGCTTGGGTTTACTTTTACTTATAATTATTTATGAATTAATATGTTATGTATCTATAGTTTTAAAGAATTTGCCATTAAAAATCTCTAAAGAAAGAGAACTTGAGGAAATCCTTGCAATTTGCAATGTGTCTACAAAATAATTTTCCTTTTTTTTTTTTTTTGGTAAATTTATATGAAGATATTTTTCAACCTTTACTTTTTTTTCCCCCAGGCATCTGGTATGCAAATTTTTGTAAGAAATATATCAAAGATAGAGAAAGACATAAAGTCAGCACACATACAGGAAGCAATAATGTATTAATTATAAATATGTAAGTTGATTTAAAATATAATGCAAAAATACAAACACAAGAACACCTTTGGATGACTAGAATTCTCATAACTTGCAAGGTGAAGGTTTTTCAAATTAGCAGATTAATTATAGCATGCAGGAGGTCAAACAAACAATCTGGTTTAAAATGTTAGTCATGTGTGGAAGAAAATATTGGCTGGAAATTGGTTTAATTAAATGAATTTATAAATGGTAAAATGATAATATTTTATGAATTTTAACCAAATATCCAAACACCACCAATATTACATTATTTTCATTTTCTCCTATTTTCATTGGTTTTACTTTTTCTATTTATGTGTATGAAACTTTAAAAATATATAGCTTGCCCTGGCAGGCTTGGCTCAAAGGATAGAGCGTTGGCCTGCGGACTGGGAGGTATCGGGTTTAATTCTGGACAAGGACACATCCCATGTTGTGGGCTCGATCCCCATCATTGATGTTTCTCTCTCTCTCCCTCTCCCTTCCTCTCTGAAATCAATAAAGATATATTTTAAAAAAATAAATAAAAAATAAAAATATATAGCTTACTCAAGTTCCATAGTAAGCACTTTTCTGTATTCCATTACACTTTAAGTTTTATTATTCAACTCACATAAAAAATATTTTTACTGCATAACCACATATTTGTCAATTTTGCATTCACTAGGCCAAGTTTATATACAATGACATATGTACTCTTGCCTTTTCATTTATCAAACTTTATTTTGAATATATTTCAGATCTCCATTAAATCACTTAGAGCTTAAGAAAACATGATCATATTGTAGCTTTAGCAATTCTTTTACACTTAAAAAGGAAGAAAACCATAAATTTATTTTAAAAGGAAAGAGCCTGAGAAACACTTGAAAAGTTATTTAAATAATTTTAGTTTATATACATGGATGACATATTATCAAAATTTAAAAGCAAAATGTTGTATGAATTATTGCTTATACTTAAATATATATATTTTTAAAGTGTGAAATCTTCCATGGTGCAGTTTTCTAAACTTGAAAATACAGATGAAACTTTTTATCTGTAACAACAACAGACATTAAAAAATACTAGTCAGTTTTTTATTGAGCAAAGCTTTCTGTTCTTTGCACTTACAAAATGATTCTTTGTCATATATACTTTTAACAGTATATTATATTGCATTATGCTGGTACTATTGTGAATTTATTTTTTGCATGTCAACATCTTGATTGGGGCAAGTAGACTCTTAAATTTCAAGTAAACCATACATCTAGTTTTTTGTTGTTGTTTGTTTTTGAATGGTTCTGGGTATGAAAATTCCTCTACTTCTATAATACTTAATCTCTTTGACTCAGAATATTTTATCATACATGACATGGAACCCTACTAGACTTATATTTGTCTAAAATTTTCCTAATTTGAATTTAATTTCTTTGTTCTAGATTTTTTTGTTGTTAATCCTCACCCGAGGATATTTTTGCATCAATTTTTAGAGAGAGTGGAAGGGAGGGGGAGACACAGAGAGAAACATTGATGTGAGAGAGACACATTGATTGGTTGCCTCCTTCATGCACCCTGACCAGGGTCAGGGAACCTGCAACCAAGGTACATGCTCTTGACTGGAATCAAACCTGAGACCATTCAGTCTGAGTCAAACTGCTAGGGCAATCATTTTTTGTAAGAACAGAAAAATATCCTAAGTTTTTAAATAAATGTTTTAGGCATCTGTTAGCTTTGTTTCTCCTAACTGCAAATTCCTTAAAGGTTCCTTGAAATTTTATTTGTCTTCCCCACTCTTGAAATAATAAGTTTTAACTTTTGGAACTTAGACCTACATAGAAATGGCTTGTGTTGCTAGGGAATGTCCTTCATGCCATTCATAGAACACACACCCACACCACATACAATCAGTTTAGGTAAATTAAACTTGAAATGTCCAAACACAGAGATAATTTAGGTTAAAAGTTATAAATTCAATAATAGAATTTAAAAATGCATTATCAAGTAACACAAAATTGTAATTTGTTACATTTCATAACATCCAACTATGACATTAATCTGCTATTAATATTTGGATTTTTTCTTTGATACTAAAGGAACATTGACCTAAACTCATATTATGCAGATACAAGCTGTGTATCCAACTGAAGAAGAAATTGCAAGGTGAGAACAGAGTACATCTATACCATAAGCAACAATATCATTAATGATTATCAGAATGGAAGAGTTTAAAAATACACAAATCAATTTCAGCTCTTTGATGGAAAGTAGCATGTGTGTGTGTGTGTGTGTGTGTGTGTGTGTGTGTGTTTCCTTAGAATGGATTTATCTTACATTACCCTTGGAAGTAATGCTTGTCACATAAAATTTCATCAAAAAGATCTGGCAAATACAGACAAAAGAAGTCATATAATGTTTTATTTCCTATCACATGTTCAGTAACTTGATATATCATAGAAGATAGATTTGACAAAATTTTCTCTTCTGCATCTATACTGCTTTTTAATATTATGCTAATTTTGCTAATGTCATTTTTGAAACGATCCATAAAGTTAGTTGTATTCCATGTGGTTTACAGCCATATAGTTAATATGTTTATACCATCATTTTAAAGTATGTGCATTTCCATTCATGTATTTTGATATTATTACCTTAAAATGTATACTTATAAATTGAAATATTTATATATTCATAGTATATTCAAAATTTCTGCACCAGCTTTTGTTTTTGTTTTAGAAATAACTTAATAGCATATAAATTTACCTCAATAGCATTTTAGTGTTAACTCTCCATGTACCATTGCTACGTTATCCCATTACTAAGTTCCATATGACTAATTTAGAAGACATTTATATTCTTCCTGGTAAATGTATTAAGGAATAAATCATTGTTAATACATATTAATTTGCCCAGTATTAAAATGTTACTATCATCTATTATATTCCAAACACAGATTTAGGTCCATTGTATACTATAAAATAAAAATATATCTTTAAAAATATTAGTTTGAATTTTTATACTGTTTTGTCATTTGAGATAACCAGCAATTATGATCTTTTAATTTTCAAAAATTATTTTTTACCCTTTTTCAAATATTTTTTGTTTTTGTTTTATTTTTTCTCACTAACATTAGGTTACAGGTTGGAACAAAGCAAACCTTGTCATAAGTTACCAAATCATAGGTAATGTCTGGGACAGACGCTTATAAACCTGAGCAACCTGGTTCTAGAATATATGGCCATAACAACTGCGCACTATATGTATATCACCTCTGTTTATATATGTGTATTCCTGTCTGATAGCAGAGAGGAAGTTAGAGTAATGATATGTTCAGTAATTTGTGTTAACATCATTTTTGAAGAAGATGTAATTATCAACATTGTTGTATGCAAGTTTATTGTTCTTAAAGCTCTAGGCCAGTGGTTCTCAACCTTGGCTGCACATTAGAATCACCTGGGAATCTTTTTAAAATTCTGATTTCTGGGCCACATCCTCAGGAAATTCTGTTTCTTTGTTATGGGGTGAATTTAAAAAGATTCCCAGGTGATTCTAATGTGCAGCCAAGGTTGAGAACCACTGCACTAGGCAGTTTCAAGGGTTGACAAACTGGCCCTACTGGCCAAATCCTGTTTGTAACAAATTTTGGTTAAAAAAATAAATGGAGTTCATACTCATTCATTTGCTATTGTTCATCTCTGCTTTCATGATTCAATAGTAGGTTTGAGTAGTGGCCCAAAATGAACATATAGCCCTCAAAACTTAACATATTTACTATCTGGTCCTTCACTGGAAAAATTTGGAGACTCTAAGTTTTAAATTAACTAATTTCAACTTTTTAAAAATGCAATACACATTTGAAAAAAAAAGTTTCAGGCCATAAATAGATGTTTGCTTTTATCTTGTATTCTTTGATTAATGATGTTCTTAATTGGTATTAATTGGTATACATTTCTCCCCAAATATAGATATATGTTTCCCTGACTTTTTCAATTATAGCAGTTAATATCTCAATAGCTCTTTTTTACTCAACCCATTTTCCTGTTCTGCTTCATTTTGATAACAGTGTTTCTTATTATAATGTACATATTATGCCTTGATTTGCTTTGTGTGTTTATATTTCAACAATAATAATGAATTCACTGTATGTCATCTTCATGGATAGAAATAAATTGTTCAGCACTCTTCCAGACGGTTCAAAAAATTGTACCAAATTCATTTTATCTTTTTATTCAGACCAATTGAAAAAATGGAAAGGAGAGAAAATGTACAAAATGTAACATGTCATAAAGTAAGGGTACATTAACTTCTGTAGAAACACATACATGCACAAACACACACACACACACACACACACACACACACACACACACACACTATGCAGAAAGAGCTGTGATAACCCTTTAAGAATATCCTACTGTTGGAGTTATTACTTTGCTCAACTAGAACAAATGGACAAATTTTGAAAACCTTTGGTCACTCACCAATAACATATGACTTTTTCATATTCACTATCTCAAATATTAACATAATTGAGCTATTTAACATTTAGTTGTAACTTACTTGCCCATTTCAGGACTGATGATTACATATAAGAAAGAGGTAGATCCATTTTATTAGTATGGAAAATTCAAGAGAAAAAAAAGTGTTTCTCAGAAATGCAAAAATTAACAATGGAATTATTTGTTGTTTACAATAACCATCCAAGTAAAGATGTACTTTGCTTGAACGTTGTGGTTGAGATTTTCCAAGAAAGATACATAGGTACATGTATATGTATGTCTATACATATTCACATATTCTTGTGACTGAGAGTCAGATTATAGAAATAGGAATATATGTATTCTTAATTCTCATTACTCTATCACTTATTTGCATATATAAATCTATTTTATATACATTTTTCTTATATATATATATATATATTCTCTATAATAGAAGTGTCAGAGATGAAAGAAAATTAGTAAATTGTATATGAAAATAATATATAAATTGATTAATAAGTAAACAATAACAACATGATATAACAACAACAAAGACATGATATAAAAGCAACAAAATATGATATAAAAACAACAAAAACATGATATAAAGCTGGCTTCTTTCAACTTCAGAGGTATGTTGTACCAATAGTTGGTCTTCAGACATATTCTGTCCACAATGCCTCTTTCTTTCAGCTTCAGAATGTCAACAAAAACAATCAAATTCATGATCAACAATGACAGATCGAAACACACACGTGTGATTTGTGCCAGGGAGAGCTTTATATATATCACGCATGTGCAAGTCAACGTTTATTTTTAAATTGCCAGTGCACATCATATGTGCTGTCCGGTTGGTCAGGCAGACGGTCCAATGGACAGATGTTTGGTCACCTAGCCTTTTATACATATAGATTTGAAGATATATATATATATATAAAATATCTATTAAAGGACTTGGTATTAAAAGATTAATATGGTGAAGGCAAAGAATAAAGCCAAGGGTTAATATTTAATATTTTTCTAATTTATTTTACAAAAAAACATCTGTGACCTAAATTCATGTGTTTATATGAATTGGAATTAGTTATGTTTGTAAAAGAAATTAACATTTCACTTGGGTATGTGGTTTAGAAAGGAGCAACCAGTTTCTTACTGTCCTGTGAAAGATTACCCACAGCATCCTACTAATATTCAGGAGTCAAAATTAGTGATACTTGTGAATCTTAACATTCAGCTTCATTTTGTCAAGATAAAAAATATTACACATACAAATCTACTGATTATCAGTTGGTGGATTTTAAAGTCATTATTCATTTTCATGATCATTATGATAATGATTATATAGCCTATAATGATTTATTTAGGGAAGTTGCAAAACTGACAAAAAAAAGAGCAGTTTTTGAATTTATAGATAAGTAATATAGTAATGAGAATTAAAAATACATATATTTCTATAATAAGATTACCATTCAGAAGATAATCATTCTGAAAATTAATACGTATTAAAATGATTCTATTTATTTGTAAAAAAATAAAAATAAATAAAAAGGGAATTAACTTTTTAAAAGTAATTTTGCAACACATTTATGGGCTGATAATTGCACTGAAACTGTGTGGGCTCATTATATTTTAAAGAGAATCATAGACTCATTGTGAAGTTGCAAGTTTTTCTAGACTGTGGCCTTCTGGCATCAATTTAATTGCATGGTTAATTATCTGACCAACCAAACTCTTCTGTAACTGCTTTATGCACACATTCTTTGGTAGTTACCTCAATGATTTTGAGAGAGACAGTGAGGGTGTGGGGGGGAATGAAAAATTTAAAGGAAAGAAAAAATCCACAATGTAAGATAAAAATGACAAAAAATAAAACATAATGATATGGGAGGTGCACTTTGGTCTTTTAATACACATCTTAGCACTGACAAGAGAAATTGTATAAGAGCATTTGGCTCTTGGAAATTTTCAGTTCTATTTAATTATAGCTTTAGCTATTATAACATGAGAAACTAAGTTGTTTATTAAAATCCTTAGAATAATTGTGGATTTATGTTATACGCTTTAAAGCTAAATGCCTGTGCCATCTTACTTCCTTTAAATTACTGTAGTTTCACACTACATTTTCTCCTCCATAAACTTTATTTCAGTTCAGGACATGAAAGCTTTTTGTTTAAATTCATAATAACTACATTAAAGAAAAGTGTTTTGAATATACGAAACTATTTAAGGAAAAACTAAAAGTATCTCAAGTTAGTTTGTCAATATTCTGAATTCTCTAAGGCACCATTAAATTTACGTTCAAATATGTTCCTTTTATAAGAATTACTTTAAGTCACTAACTTTATGACCATAGGTGGTATATTGCCAGTTTGTAAATTTGTGGATTAAATGTGTGGCTCTTTGCCCTTCACTTATTGTTCTTAACTATATTGTTTTTTTAAAAATATATTTTATTGATTTCTCACAGAGAGGAAGGGAGAGAGACAGAGAGTCAGAAACATCGATGAGAGAGAAACATCGATCAGCCGCCTCCTGCACATCCCCCACTGGGGATGTGCCCGCAACCAAGGCACATGCCCTTGACGGGAATCGAACCCGGGACCCCTCAGTCCACAGGCCGACACTCCATCCACTGAGCCAAACCGGTTTCGGCCTTAACTATATTGTTTATCAACATAACTCTTCATGAAAAAAAATATTTTAAAGTTCTCATTTGGTTTATTGTGCTAAATGCAATAGTTTTTACATAAAAATTATTGTGCATTTTTCTAGAACTTGAATACAATATCACCACACATAAGGATCATTAATTTAACACTAATGCTGCTCATTGTTATTTGGAGAGAGAGAGAGAGAGAGAGAGAGAGAGAGAGAGAGAGAGAGAATTAAATGTTGCTTAATTTTAAGTGAGTAAATAGACTCCTCTTTGGGTTTGAGTGCTTTAACTCATATCTAATAAGACAATAATAAGGAAGGACATTTTATTAAATGTGATATTCCATCACTTAAATAATGTAAACATCCTGACATATCATATGAATAACTTATGTACACTGAAATTTAGTAAATATGCTTTAAAAATTAACATTGAATTTTAAAGCAATTGTAATGTTCATTAACATGGCAAAATCAGAATAGTTTGTTATGTACAAATTATTTTACATAATCTTTAAGCAATTGTTTCTTTTAAATGTTTCTGTTCTTATAATATTTGATATTTCCTAAATGATTACTTTCTGTAATAGTTTAGGACTTCAAGACACCATCTGGATTGTATTTCAAATGATGTGTTTGTGGGTCTTCCATAGATTGTTTAGATTATAGAATAGCTAAAATCCTAAACAAATATGGCAAGTAGAGTACACTATTCTGGAAAAGCCAGTTGTTGTTTCCAGAAAATGCTTACAATTAATTACTCTACTTAATTTTATTAATTTTTTTTTGTCATGCACATATATAAAATCTTACAGGTAAACAGAGTCACATTGGGAAGTAAAGATAAAGCAGAGATCTGGAGAAATGATAGGTCCATGTACAGGAAGAGCCTGAGGACCCTTGTGGAATGAGGGTATTTTAACATTCCCCTCAGAGTGGTTGTGAGAAGATCCAAATGCAGGAGGAAATAATATCAAAGGGGAATTCACAGGAAAGAACTGAAAAACAAGCTAGAAAAAGACCGAGGGAAATCAGAAATTGGTCTAGTCCCTGCTATATGTGAAGTTACATGTCAGTTTTTATTATAGGTGATTTGTAGGAATTGAGATCAATCTGGCTTGATTTGGTTCCTCCCTCCATGAGTTCACAGATGAGTGGAGTAGAACAACAGGCATATGATACCTAGACAATGTAAAATGAGGTGTCCTAAGAAACAAAAAGATTAAAGGCATTGTAAATTTAATTTGAGAATATGTAGATGAAAGGCCACTGAGGAAGAGGTGGCACTAAAGGATGTGTAAGGTTTATATATTATTTGATTTACATGTGGAATCTAAAGAACAATATAAACAAACAAAACAGAAACTAACCAGCGGTGAGAGTGGACTGGGGGGTGGATGAAAAGGGTAAAGGGATTGAGAAGTACAGATTTCTCATTACAAACTAATCATGAGGATGTAAAATACAGCATAGGAATTATAAGAAAAAACTAGAGGCCCAGTGCAAGAAATTCGTGCATGGCGGGGGGGTCCCTCAGCCCGGCCTAAACCCTCTCCAATATGGGACCCCACGGGGGATGTCTGACTGCCTCTTGCAATCTGGGACCGCTGGCTCCTAACTGCTTGCCTGCCTGCCTGATTGCCCCTAACTGCTCCCCTGCTGGCCTGATCATCTCTAACTGCTCCCCTGGTGGCCTGATCACCCCTAACTGCTTCTGCCTTGGCCCCACACCTGGGACCCAGGATTCCCTTCTCCAGCTGGCTGCAGGCACCTGGGACCAGGACTGGCTTCATCCAGGCCAGCTGCAGCTGTAGGGGACCACAGGTTGATGGCTTCTCCCTCTCTTGGGCTGCAGCCACAGTTGCTGGAGCCCAGGCTCATGGGTGGGTGGCTTCACCCGGGCTGGCTTTGTTAGGAAGGACGTCCGGATGGTCAACCAGAAGACATCTAGTCTAATTAGTATATTACCCTTTTATTAGTATAGATATTGTAATGACTATGTATAGTGAGCACTTTGTAAAGTATATAATTGTCTAACCACTATGCAGTACACCTGAAACTAATGCAAAATAATATTGAAGGTAGATTGTAATTGAAAAAAAATTAAAAAATAAATGATGGGTAAGGGTTGCCCGGCCAGTGTGTCTCAGTGTTTGAAAATCAGCCCATGAACCAGGAGGTCATTGTTTGATTCCTGGTCAGGGAACATGCCCAGGTAGGGTCATGCAGGAGCAGCTGATACATGTTTCTCTCTCATGGATGTTTATATTTCTACTAGGGGCCCGGTGCACAAAAATTTGTGCACTGGGGAGGGGGTTCCCTCAGCCCAGCTTGCCCCCTATCACATACTGGGAGCCCTAGGGGATGTCCTACTATCTCTCTCCAGTTCACTGAGGAGGGCCTTTCCCTCTCTTCCCTGGAACTTCTCTAATGCACTGGAGCCTGGCGGGCACGGGCAGATGCAGCAACTGTGCCTAAGCCAACATCCCTGCAGGCAACCCTCCACTGAAGGGTCAGGAGCTGGTAGACAAATAAAGGCTCTGGTCCCTGGCTACCGGTGGGCCGTCCTGGAAGTGATTGTGTATGCATCTTAGAAGGTCCTGGAGAATCAGTACCCTTGCCTGCTCTATATTCATTTTTTCTCCTTCCTGTGTCACTCTGTCTGCTCTCTCATTCACGCTTCTTGGGATCACCTCTCACATAAACTATCTTGTCTCAGGCTTTGCTTTTAGAGGAATCCAAGAGAGAGTAGCCTAATGATGAGACACAGATGCCAGCTCCGATGGTCTTGCCTATCCTCGCACACGTGTTAGTGCTAGACTAGGAGTCAGTGCCGAGGGTCTCCTGGTTGAACCAGTGATTCTGACTCGTGTGCAGTATCAACTCCACCAGATGCACTTAAGGTCACATCTTAAAGTCCCACTTTTTAAAAAGCCACTTCTCTTCTTTATGAACTTTTCTCCAGGAGTCTCACCTAAGCTTCTTTATTCCCTTCGAGATGGAAAACTTTGGGGTCTCTGAGATCAATAAAAATATATATTAAAAATAAATAAATAAATAAAACATATTTTTAAAAAGAGATGGGTAAGTTTTAAACATACATAAATGTTCTATAAAGTTATAATACTCAGAATTAAGATAGAGTGCATGCTCACAATTTGTTAAAATAAAAAATAAAAATTTTCTAGTTTAATAAGAGCTAATTACCAGTATCTTTCCAAATATCACTTTAAATCTGTTAAGACTCTTCTCCCTTCCTATAACTATTTTTCCCATTTGATCTCTTATTATATATTTTGACTTCCTTTTAACATCTGCTTTTAGAACATCATTTTAAATAACTTTCTTAAGAATATTCTTATATCATTTGCATTACTATTTTGGAAATTTTTTGTCTAGATATTATGAATATATTTTTTTCAGTTGAGGTTTATTTTGATACTACTTCTTCATTCTCTGACCAGTAAAGTATAAGATTAATGATGAGGATTACATCATGGGCCTCCCAACCTATCCCAAAATCTTTATTAGAGGATGTCATGTAGAATTAAATTCCAAAGGAAATGCAAAACAGGTATGAATGTGTAACTCCATTCATCCAGACCAGTGAGCTTCACAAGGCTTAAGTACTTTCCTACATGTCTGGGCCAAGTCTCCCTGATGCAAAGCCCATAGTTTATCCACAGTCAGGTACCATGCATATCTCCAACAGATCCACTAGAACCAGTTAGAGATTGATTATGGCTTAACTTCCTGACCCTTTCAAAGTCTGTCTGTCTGACAGCATTTTATTTTTTTAAATATATTTTTATTGTTTTATTGATTTTTTACAGAGAGGAAGGGAGAGGGATAGAGTTAGAAACATAGATGAGAGAGAAACATCAATCAGCTGCCTCCTGCACACCCCCTACTGGGGATGTGCTCGCAACCAAGGTACATGCCCTTGACTGGAATCAAACCTGGGACCCTTCAGTCCGCAGGATGAGGCTCTATCCACTGAGCCAAACCAGTCAGGGCTCTGACAGCATTTTAAATGCTGCAGGTATTTACAGCATATATATCATAAAGATAGTAAGAAATGAACCTATTTTTACATATTACTGCATGAACATTAGAACAATATGCTAGGGTATGATTTCTATAAGGTAAACAATGAGCTAAACTATGAAACGAACACTTTACTCCGCAGAGGTCAAAATGATGAAATTGATGGCCCAGCAGGTAATCTTTCTTTTCCCTTTTGTTTCTTCCCCAAAACAGTTTGTGTTGTGATATATGTCCTTGGAGAAACTATGTGTTTAATATTTAGTCTTCTTAATATTTTAACTCTGAGCTGCTGTTCACTGAGGCAGAAATTTGGATACTGAAGTCATGCAGCTAAATCCTATTAGAAGGCCACAAAATCTACTTAAAATTTCAGAATGTTGATCTGGGCCATTTGCAGTGAACTTCAGTGAAGTAGCAAATGCATTTTAGAGTTTGCTGTATTAGAGATAATGGAACTACTTTTCTTTAAGAATAAAAATGTAATTTAAATATATATTTTTTACTTCATATACATCCTTACTATATGCTTTAGAGAGACTCGTATTATGAAATGCTTATCTCTGCAGTTTTAAGATGACTATGACATTTTATGAACTATAAAAAATGATTCCTCAGTTTTATAATTATATACCCCCTCCCCCCTGCCCATTTCGGTGGAACTGGATTTCCTTTTTGCTGTTTTTCTGATTTATGCTGGAAGACAGTTCTTGACCTCTAGCTGATATGTCAGTGCTATGCTATGACAACTGTCACATGTTTACAGCTCCTCTTGTAATGCTTTGTTTCTATGATATATGTATTTTTACTTCACCTTTTTCTTTGTTTTTCATGCCACCATCTCAGCTGAATCCATTGTTGATGTGAATGAAATTCGTTCTCCCACATATAGAGAAGTGACAGAAAAGACAGAATAACAAAATCATGTGAGAGGTTTGGAGAATTACTGGTCATAGATCTCCAAGGTTAAAATTGGGAATTTTTTCAGAGTTGGTTAGATGGGATTTTTATTTACTTATGCAGCTCCATTGAGTTCTGTCATGCCTCCATTCTTAAGCACAGCACAACAGTTTACATATAACTTCTCCTATGAGGCTTTTGAAAAAATTCAAGACAATAATGAAACCACAAAACTAAAAGGTGAAGTGTTTATTATCCTTAATTTATAAACTGAAAACCTGAGAAAAGATTTTATGTATTTTGAGATATTTTCTGAAATGAACATTTGAAGTCCGACTTGCAATTTTTTATATCATCCAGCCAATCCGTAAGTATTCATGGAGCTCCCTTCATGATACTTTACATGAACAGTCTTTACTTGACCTCTGCTTCTGCAGTCTACTCAGACACCAGGTGCATCAGGAAAATTAAGCTTTATTTTTTAAAGGCATTTGTACTGTGTATATATGTATTAAGGTAGTGAGTTACATAGGTTAAAAACAATAATTAAAACAAAAAAAAAAACACAAAAAAACCCCTCTGTCCTGAAAATTCCATGATTTAATGTGATGTTTTGATAGATTTATTTCAATGGATTTTGTTTCTGCATTGCTTGATGATGTTTCTTAAAGATACATATATATATACACTTAGCTGTATTTTAACCCTCAACTTTCCAGACTCTTTTTTCTCTTTTTATCATGTGAACCAAAACTGTGTACTCTGCCCAAGCTAATCTACATTAACATGATTTTCTCTCTAGCTAGCTGCCTTTACAAGTACAATTCTAGTATTTTCGTCAACATGATTTATGACTTTACTATTCTGGGAAACTCTTGCCCAGGTAGATAAAAGTTGCTTATTTTATTGCTCATTTCAGGAATTTCCCAAAACGCCATTTAAATCAACAGCAAAATGTTTGAATTTCCATATATAGTGTCACATGATTAACTCTAAGACAGTACAAACCTTATCAAGTTAAGCATTATTTTTGGAAAGCCAGGATTTGACAATCTTGGAAGCCCACAGAGAACCAATCAAGCTTTCTTTATCACAATAGCTCAGGAACTCCGATTCAAAAATAGCACTTTCCTCTCCAAATCATTGAACATCTGGCTTGAGTTTCTCTCAGAACACTATGATTATAATTAATTAATTTTGTTGCACCTGAGTTTAATTTTTTTATCAAAAGTCTACAAATACTAAGTGAATTTTTATATCTTTGAGTTTAAAAAACAAACCTTAACAACAACAACAAAAGGATTAAGTTTAAAACTCTTTAAACAGCAATAATTTAATTATCAGATAAGGTGTGAAAATATCTATTCTTTGTCTAAGGGCATTGTTATTTGTCTCTTTCTGTCCTTGTCCTTTTTATTTTATGTCTATAAGAGGAAAGTACACAAGGGGAAAAATAGACCTGGACTCCAATAGGCCCATTCTTCAAGCTAAACCTGAAAAATTTCATGTTTTTTTTTTTTTTTTACCAACACTAGAGGTCTGTTGCATGAAATCATGTATGAGTGCAGTCCCTAGGCCTGGCCAGTGATCAAAGCATGAGCATTTGGAGTGGAAGGGCAAGTCCCAGCTGACCTCTAGGCCCTGGGAAGCACCTGGGTCCCCGGGCCTCTGCGTGCCCTCCTCTGCCTGAATCATTGAGCCCCTGCCTGGCTCCCTCAGGGCCTGGGACCCAGGCGGTGGCCTCATCCCTGACCGCTGCTGCTGGTCATGTCTGTGGGGTGATTGGCAGGGTGATCAGGCCCCGCTCGCACCTGCCTTGGCCTGGCGCTGCCCACTTACTTGTCCCACTATCCTGCCGCGGTTCCGCTCTCATCAGGGCCCATCGGTGCTGGCAGGACCTCCACAGCCACCCGCTGCCAGCACCGCATCACTGATGCCTGACATGTCCCGCACCACCCCCTGGTGTTCAGCACATGTCATAGTGAGCGGTTGAACTCCCAGTTGAACTCCTGGTCAAGGGGACAATTTGCATTTTGGGCTTTTATTATATAGGATTCCTCAGTCAAATTTTGCCTAATGTTACCCAGCAAAATTTTATAATGACTTTAAATAATCTTTTGTTTTGGCTGTGAGCCTCTGAATGTGAGGAGGATCTTCTTAACAATACGTTCTTTCTGACAGAAAGTGAAAATGAATTGGATGGACAAGTGAAAATATCCCAGCCATTAGACTGAGGGTCTCAAGATACGAAATCATAAGCAACTCTTTCAGTAACTGTTTTAAGTCTATTTCAGTCTAAATTTTAGTCTGTGCCCCTTCAAGAACCAGTGACTAATTCATAAATCCTATATAATAAAGAGCTAATATGCAAATGGTCATCATACCCTTGGGCCCTTGTGCCCTCGCGCCCTTGCATCGGGGCTGGGGGACCTGAGGCCGCATTCCTCGCCCTCGTGCCAGAGCCTGGGGACTTGAGGCTGCACCCCTTGCCCATTGGGGCTTGATGGGGGACCTGAGGCAGCACCCCCTGCCTGGTGGGGCTTGATGGGGGACTTGAGGCTATGCCCCCTGCCTAGCGGGACTTGACGGGGTTAGGGCCAGCCAGATCAGGGTCTCTCATGATTTGAAAGGGTGCAGGCTGGGCTGAGGGACCCTGCCCTCCCAGTGCACAAATGTCTTAAACCGGGCCTCTGGTATTAAAATATTTCCTCTAATTAATTCCCTTTTAATGTGCATGAATTTCATGCACCAGGCCACTAGTGTATTTTATAATCAGCTTGCATTTGTATGGTATTCTTTTAAATTCCATAATTTCACCACTGATAATTTAAAATTATAGTGGTCAATTTGGGAAACTTAGTAGAAAAAAACTTTACTGCTTGAGAGTTGCCTTAGAATGGAAAGGGCGCAAAATTTCAAATATTAAATGCTAGTATTAATTTCTGATGATGTGCATGAACCTTCTCATTTCTCCTCACTCTCAATACACTTTTTATGGTTTGTCATTTTTTATTGTCTTTTTATTATCCAAACTAGAGGCCCAGTGCATGAATTCATGCATGGGTGGGGTCCCTTGCCCTGCCGATGAGGGGCCAATTGATGCTGTCTTGTCCAGTCCTGATCGGGGCTGATTGGGATTGGTAGGCCAGGAGGAGGGACTGCGGAGGTTGGCTGCCCCCTGGTGGTCAGTTCACTTCATAGCGACCGGTTGACCAGTTGTGCGGTCTACCAGTTGTAACCGTCACTTAGGCTTTTATATATATAGATGTGTGTGTGAATTGTTATTTCATTATGGTACAATTTACATTCCCTTAATTATAAATGATCATGAACATCTTTTCATGTTTTTGTTCTTATTTGGAAACAAGTCTACTCAAATCATTTGCTTATTTTTAATGAGGTTATATGTCCCTTTTTATATCGGATTTTAAGTTATCTTTATAAGGGACCACTAAAGAAAGCCATTTTGTATTTCTTCCTTATAGTTTTATACTTAAATGCAGACTAATTTTTTTTCAATTGCAGATATGCTTTCTCTAGTGTCCTTTTGAATTAATATAACTATATTCATTTTCTCTTTTCTGGACAAATCATCAATATATATAGATTCTTATGGCCCAGGTGGTTTATTGAGTTTCCCTCTTATACTTAGAAGTTTCCAACTGGGATCTCAAAACCCTTAAATTTTCATATGATTCTACTCTTATCCAGCATGTGAAAAATCTCTTTTATATTTTAATAATGAGGTGAGGTCTGAGACTGATTCCATCTATACTTAATGTTTTAGTTCTCACAGGTTATATGATTTCCAAAGGAGAACTACAATTCTTTCAAAGTAAAGTGGATTACCTGGGATAAGACTTATCCTAGGAATTTACACCCTTACTCTGAAGGATTATAAAATGTTTAAAACTCCCCAGGCTTATAACTAAGAGGAGATTAAGAGAATTCCTTTGTTTTAATGACTATTGCAGGCAGTGGGTTCTCAAATTATCTTAAATTACCATAGCACTACATAACTTAACTGTGTTCTCAGAAACTCCATTTCTACCCAGAGAACCCAATATAAATAGGCTTTTAAGTAATAAAACAGCTTTTCAATCAATTTCCTCTCTCCTCACCATGCATACTGGAATATCAGAAATGTATCTACTTGACCCTCAAATTTTTTTTTTATCCATTCTTACCATCTGATAGATGTGTGATAATTTATTTCAACACTCTCAATACCCTGACCGTACTTTCTCCTCATTTCATTGCCTTCTGTGATGAAAATGTAAACATGCTCTTCTGTTTTTTTTCCGGATGATTACACTGAAGTAGCTGATTTCTGTTGGAGTAAATCTGATGAATGATAAATGAATACTACTATTAATTCATCAGCAGCAGCATCAACATGGTAAAAGGGAATTCATGAATGTTTACTTTCATGTTCCACAGTAGAATTGTGAATTACCATAAACTCCCTCACACATCTTTAAGATGATGACTAAAGTTTTCCTGCAGTTATAAAATTACCAAAATGTCATTTCTGGCATATTGTATATTACCTAAAAGCATTAAAAAAGTTTTATGAAAAATTTAGAGTAGTAGGTTTTTTAATTCAATGTACAGAAAATGTCCGCCATATGAACTAATTGGCAAGACCAGCCTCTATAATCAAATCAATCAGCTAAATCAGACTTACTTTGTATCAGAAAACATATCATTTTTTTCAATTCAAATGGAAATGTTAATATGTGTCTGAAAGACAAGCACACTACTTCTGAATTCTGAGTATAATATAGCTATCTGTTCTCTAAAGCATAGAGTCTTGCCATAATTTTGTATTTTTCATAAAATCAATTACTTACCATCCCTTTCAATTTTTCTCTCTTTGCTCTAATGGGAATCTTATTTAGAAACAAATTGCTTCTTTGTGCCCTAGGGGCTACAGAAATGTATCATGTTAAGGTTGATCATGGGTATGTTGTATCCTTTTTTTTTTGTTGTTGTTTGTGTGCTTGTTTTGTTTTGTAGAAAGAGAAAGATGACTGTGAAAGAGGAGTTAAGAAAGCAGAATTGAAAAAGGCATCACTTTTATGAAAGGGTACATTTGGTAAAATTGAGATTCTGGAAGTTGATTCTCTTAGATAATCTCTGTTAACCTACTGCCTTAAAATTCTTGGATTTATCTTGATTTCTGTTCTTTGAATATCAAAACAATCCTACTACATTCCTCTGTTAATATATTTGTTGATCCACTCCCAATGAGTTTTTGAGCCTCTACTATCCTCAAACCTCTACCACCATTGGCGACACTTTTCTCTATAAATGCCATGTTAATTATTGATCTATTTATTTTTAGTATAACTTAAAACATTAGTGAAATATTTTTCTTGTGTAAGAATTGTAATCTTTAAAAGTTACCTTTGAAAATTTCTTCTCTTATTTGTCATACATTATTTTATAATTCAACATACAGAATAAAGTTTATTTTCATATTTGTAAAATTTAGAGAGATACATATATTGTTTACCTCTTATAAAATCAAAATATTATTTCATTGAATTTTACTCTCTTCAAAATGTCTAGAAAAACATGGTCTCCCTATCAGGAAGTTACACAAAGAAATCCTTGCATTACTTGTCTTATAAAATAAAACTTATTGAGGTACAATATACTAAGTCTGAGAGGTAAGAGTCTATGTTTGAGTGGCAGTATAACTAAATCCACATAGATCAGACTCCTTGGTTTACTGCAGCACATCTAAGACTTTTATTCTAAATCAGAAGATAAATTTTCATTGTACATCTTCCAAAATTAATTAATGGCATTGGAGGATGGGTAAAATTTATTGGCCAAAGTTGAAATGTTATTACCTTAATTAAGTGAATGTATATATTAGAAAAATTCAAGCGGAATTTTGAATAAAGCACATTAAATTAAAATTATGAAAAAAGTTCATGTAAGCAAAAGAAAAAATTAGTACTCTAGTGATTAAATATAGACAGATCAATGACTAAGTAAATAAAGATTTTATTAAATCCAAGCTTGAAATGATTTTAATTGCTTCAAATGAAATATTTACTCAAGTGCATATATGTATTTTTACTACTAACTGGCAAATCACTTAATGGAAAATGGCTTAGTTAAGATATGACATCAGCTGAGTGTGATAGAGACCCAAAATAAGAGTGGCTTAAAAGTGGAAAACCGTTGATCTTCCATGTAAAAGTTTGATCTACTAAGGCAGGCAGCTACATGAAATCATCTTGTGCCTAGCTCCCTCCACATCTTGACTTCACAATCTCTATGAATTATCTCTCACATAGTCCAAGATGGCTGGTACTTATAGCATTCAGCAGGAAGGCAAAAAGGGGAAATAAAAGGCAGGGCCCACATACCAGGAAATTTCACATATTACTTCTACTTATATTCCTTTCTAGAATATAGCCATACCTCCCTGCAAAACAAAAAGACCTGAGGTAGATAGCCTGTATGCTGAATAGGCTATGTGCCCAAAATAAATTAAATACTGTACTATGGAAAAGGAAAACAGATTTTAGGTACACCTAGCAAATTCTACAATTTGGAGGGTATGAGATCAACTTGACAAATCTACCATGTCAGAGAATTTATTGTATGTTGAATATTTTTAAATATTGTTTTATATGTTTATTTATGTACTTCTGTATTTCTAAAGAATCACTGGCCTTTGCTAAACATTTTTCTGAATATACAAATCAAATATTCAGAATATGGAATGCTTTAAACTCAAAAATATCCTATGGAAGTATTTTTATTTTCTTTAACTGCAGATGAAATTCTAGTAAATAATATAAGACCTCTAATGTATGCCAGAAGAAAAATGATAATGGCATTTTAATAGGATTTCTTTATCAATATCAAAAGATTATAAAAATGGTCATAAGGCCTTGAAAAAAAAATTAGATAGTTTGGACTTGCGATATCACCTAATTTTTTTTAAAAAGCAATGTATCATTTTATTTTTATTAAATAAATTGTTAAATGTATATTTGTATTCAAATTTTTTTCAATTACAGTTGAAATTTAATACTATTTTATATTATTTTCAGGTGTACAGAATAGTGATCAGTCAATCATACAATTCACAAAGTGCTCCCTCTGATATTTCCAGTACTCATCTAGCACCATACATAGTTATGATGACAACACTAGAGGCCAGGTGCATGATATTCGTGTGTAGGGGGTTCCTTTAGCCCAGCCTGCACCCTCTCCAATCCAGAACCCCTCGGGGGATGTTCGATTGCTGGTTTAGGCCTTGATCCCTGTGGGCAGTCAGATATCCCTCTTGCAATCCAGGACCGCTGGCTCCTAACCACTTTACCTGCCTGCCTGTCTGATCGCCTCTAACCACCTCTACCTGCCTGCCTGATTGCCCCTAACTGCCCTCCCCTGCTGGCCTGGTCACCCCTAAACGCCTCTTCCTTGGCCCCTGCCACTGTGGCTTTGTCCAGAAGGACGTCTGGAAGATGTCCAGTCTATTTAGCATATTACCTTTTTATTAGTATAGATTATTGACTATATGCCCTTTGCTACATCCTTATAACTATTTGTAACCACCTATCTGTACTTTTTAATCCCTTCTCCTTTCTCACTCAGCCCCAAAACTCCCTTTCATCTGGCAACCTTCAATTTGTTCTCTGTATCTATAAATCTATTTCTGTTTTGTTTGTTTGTTTGTTCTTTAAGTTCAGCATATAAATGAAAACTTATGGTATTTGCATAATAGCAGGAAGGTTCATCCTTGTTATCATAAATGGTAAAATTTCATTTTTTATGGCCAACTAATATTCCATTGTGTGTGTGATTTCCATATTTTGGCTATTATAAATAACTAGAGGCCTGGTGCACAGATTTGTGCACTGGAGGGGTCCCTTGGCCTGGCCTGCACCCACTTGCAATCCAGGACCCCTCAGGGAATGTTGGAGAGCTGGTTTTAGCCTGATCCCCGCAAGCCAGGCCAAGGGACCCCACTAGTGCATGAATCCATGCACTGGGCCTCTAGTATACATATAAGATCTTTGGTTAATATCTTCCTACCCTCTCCCCTCCCCCTTTCCCTCTGAGATTCATCAGTCTGTTCCATGTTTCCATGCCTGTGCATTAAGTGTCTTCCCCCTGGTGGTCAGTGTGCATCATAATGAATTCGTGCATAGGTGGGGTCCCTTGGCATGGCCTGCAGGGATTGGGCTGAAACCAATAGTCCAACATCGCCTGCTGCTTCTGCCTGCCACTCCCACTCATCCCAGCCCCACTGCGCCTGTTGCGGGCTCACGCCCAGTCAGTCCTGATCAGGAGAGGCTCGTGCCACCACAGCGGTGCTTGCCAGCTGTGAGCCCTGCATCTGGTGCCTGTCCTGAGGGGGGTGGGGAAGGCCGGGCCGCGATGGGTTCTACAGGTGGGCAGTGGGACGCCCTTGCCGGCCCAGGATCCGGATTTGTCCTGCTGATGTTCGCATCAGTTGTCAGGAGCCACCTGGCATCCACTTTTTTTAAAAAATATATTTTTATTGATTTTTTACAGAGAGGAAGGGAGAGGGATAGAGTTAGAAACATTGATCAGCTGCTTCCTTCACACCCCTTACTGGGATATGCCCTCAACTAAGGTACATGCCCTTGACAAGAATCGAACCTGGGACCCTTCAGTCCGCAGGCCAACGCTCTATCCACTGAGCCAAACCGGTTAGGGCAGCCACTTTTATATTGTTTCTTCCTTGGATAGTGTCTAGGGAGGGGAAACAGCCGCGGTGCCCCAGGCCAACTTCCAGGAGGCTGGGGGCACTGTCAGGATCATGCCAGCAGCACTGGTCCATTGGTGCTTGGCCTGTTCTCTGGAGATTGGACCTGTAGGACTACTGAGGGAGTAAGTGGCTGCTGCCAGACTGGTGGGCTGCTGGGACAGGTCATTCAGCTGAATGGCACTCCAGCTGTAGGAGTGCACTGACCACCAGGGGGCAGCTCCTGCATTGAGTGTCTGTCCCCTTGTGGTCAGTGGTCATCATAGCGACCAGTCAACCAGTTGTTCTGTCATTTGGTCATTAGGTCGCTTAGGCTTTTATATATATAGATGCTGTAATGAACATATGTATGTAACTTATTGAATTAGTATTTTGTATTTCTTCATTATATATTCAGAAGTAGACTTGCTGGTCAAATATTTTCTCACAAACTGTAATATTTTGTGGCAAAATATTCAATGCTTTGCTATAATTATATAGTCCTAGTGAGTGCTTACAATGTGTCAGGTATTTTGGAATATATTAATAAATAGGCAAAATAATTGTTGCCTGCACAAAAAGTTCATTCTGGCCCTGGTGGTTGTGGCTCAATTCCTGATAAGGACACATATCCAGGTTATGGGTTTGATCCCTGGTCTGGGCATGAACAAGAGGCAAATAATTTCTCTCTCTCTCTCTCTCTCTCTCTCTCTCTCTTCTCTTTCTCTCCCTCACCCTTCCTCTTTCTCTAAAATCAATAAAAGTAAATAAATAAAGTATAAGCTATATTGTTGAACATTAATACATACATGCACACATGTAATGTTTAGTGGAGTTTTAAAAAATTATTTACTCAATTCATGTAAGGTTTTTTATCTGAAATGTTCATTGGAAAGTAATTGTGAAATCACTTTATGGAGCTATAAGCAGTACTAGGATAATAACATGTAAAATTTCAAAGCAGTGGCTGAAATCATGCTGCTACTGCCTTAGAAATCAGATATTCTATTTCTGATTCCTTTAAACCCATGTCCTTGTTTTGATTTCTTCCCCACCAACTTCCTAATATCTGACTGCTTCTAACTGAAGGCTTTAACTATGATGCTCAATAAAGCTTGACATTCTGGGAAGTAATATTGATCTTAAAGCCTGTTTACAACGTTAAAAAGTATCTGCTTTTAGTTCTATTTTTTTATTAACTTGTAGGTGACCAAATAATAAGCTATAAATTATGAAATGTCAGTCCTGTAGTGGAAGCTACTAGAATTTTTTTTTTCACTCTAAGAAGCGTAAGTTTGGCAGCAATAGTCCCATAGGACTGTTGCCCAGTTAAGAGATAACAATGATGTGAAAAATCTTTTATCTATGCCATTTACTATTTACACTAGTAAAATACTAGTGTAGTTGTAGATAATCATGATCCTATTATGAAACAGAAACACTATCCTATATAGTAAAAGGCTAATATGCAAATAGACCGAATGGCGGAACAACAAACAACTGAACAACCAGTTGCTATGATGTGCGCTGACCACCAGGGGATGCGCACAGAACATGGCAGGCATCGGCCATGACAGGATGATGGAGCAGGTGAGCGGGGGTGCCAGACCAAGGTGGGCTGCCGGTTGCTGTCATCGGGGAGAGCTTCTGGTGGTTACTGAAAATTCTTTGCTCCCATGCGCCACGGTCCCTCTCGGCACTCACACCTACTGCTGGTGCTGGTCCCACTCGCACCCACTGCTGGTGTCAGAGCCACTGTTCGCACCCGCTACCCGCAGCTGGTGCCAGTCCCGATCTCTTGGCACCTTCAGCTGGTGCGAGCGATGGTTGCCAGCCCCACTTGCCCCTCAGAGCTCCTCCACCTCCCCCTGTTCCTGAGGGGTGATCAAGGCAGCAGCTGCTGCTCCCACCCACTGACAGCACTGGCCCCGCTCGCACCCACTGCTGACACCAGCCCCGACTGCTCTGCACCGTCAGCAGGTGCAAGTGGGGCCAGCACCATCAGTGCATGGGAGTGGCAGTAGCATGAGTGGGGCTGCTGGCAGACAGGGAAGCAGGGGCTGCGGCGGGAGGGGCCCCTTGGGGGGGGGGTGCAGAGGATGAGCCGAGACCCGCCCTTGTGCCCACTGCAGCTTCTTGGCCCACAGTTCCTTTCAAGGTACAAGAATTCATGCACTGGGCCCCTACTTTTTCAATAAATTTAAAACAGGGTGGGGCGTGGAGGATGGTATGGAGGAGATGAATGGTGAAAAAATAAAAAAAAATAATTTCATAACAAATATAGATATTTATGGTTCTCCTATTACCATATATGAAATTGGAAACATATCTCAATTGGATATGACATAAAATAATCTTTATTTTGAAATGATTGTGAATGATGTATTATCTAAGTTCTTCAATTCTCATCTCTATTTCTCTTAGCTCAGTCTCTAATGGCATTTTGTTACATCTGAGCCCTTAACAAAAATATTTATTCTTCACATTTGCATTTGCTCAAATTTGACTTTAATTGTTATATATGTCTTTGTTTGGAGAATTTACACTGAACCACACCAACCAAGACTCAAATAGCTATATCTACAAAGACTGGAGTCCTATGAATTACTAGAAAGCTTCTCTTCTTTCCATTATTCCTATAATCGTGATCATTGTAAGAATCCAGTCAAATATTTCATAAACATATACCGATTATCAAATACCAATCAGTTTCCTGTCCTGCCCTGTCTTAAGTTCTAGAGATAAAAGTATCAGTAAAGAGACATATTCATTGTCTTCTGTAATTCAAAGTCTGGTTGATTGGGTATCGTGCATTCTATTTTGTAAGCTCTTACTATAAATCATGGTGTTAAGACGTTTAAAATATACATAAATTTTTCTAATTTAAATTTTATAAAAGTTTATGAATTTGCTTTTATTACTAGCATCTTACAGATCAGAAATGTGTAACACAATGAGGTTAAATAGTTCTTGTTTTGCTTATTATCTTAATCAAAAGCCTAGGTACGTCCTGCATCCTTTGGAACTGGTCGAAGATTCAAGCTACACAAGCCCAGTGGATGTAGGAGAACTCTCACCCTCAGCAGTACCACCTAGTCATAAGAAAAACTGTGAGACAGTCTCCTCTCTTGATTTCTGAAGCCATATTGGATCTGCCTGTGCAACTGGCTCTGCTCCCCCCAGAGACTTCAATTACATAGGCAATAAAGTTCTTCATACTCTCATGGTATGTATGTAGTGACAATAGTGCCAATATCTGAACCACATTTTGAATGTGTGTGGGATTCATACTGCTCTGCAGGGTGGTCACATGTACATATTAACAAAATGGTGTACATATTCTATGAATTAAAATATGTGAAGCACTTAGGACAGTGTCTGGCTCATAGTAAATATTCACCATGTTACCTATTAGTAAATGCCACACACTACTTCTTCTCCCTGTTTGCTGATACCTAAAATATTATGTTAAGGTGAGCATGGTATTTAGACAGAAGTATAAGAATTATAAAAATTATTTCTCAAACATAGCGACTGAAAATCACTCCTGAGAGATTATCAAAACATGTGGTGGCAACTGCAGTAGCAGCAATAAAACACATATTTTATGTAATGTCCCAGCACCTATTTGGAATGTATTGACATGGATCGTGCATATATGCACACCGCGTGCTTCCATTTTTCCTAATTTGTAACATCAGACCTGACCATCAGACCTATTACAGCAACAACTGTGGAGTCTGACCTCAGGACAATTATCCTTTGCTTAAAAAATAAATTATAGACACGCTCCTTCTGCCTACTGTGGGAATTTGCCAGTGCGAGCAGGGCTATAATAAGAGAAATTCGCTTTGATGTGGTTCTGACAAATCAGACTGAACTGCTTGGAAATCAGACTCAATGTGCTGTTTCTCTCTATTTTTTTTATATTTTGTTTTCCCATTAGCAAGTCATTTAGACTGGTTTGCTCAAGATTTCTTCAAATCCCCACCTAGCATGCTAGGATTGAATATGAGTTATATTCCAAAAAGGAGTGTCACTGGTTTATGATGTAGAGGAGGGAGTGTGAGAAGGCAAAAGGCATTAGTTTTGCTGATGTGAATTAGGTCATGAAGGACATGATTCTGGTTCTAGCACCTATAGTAGCATCTTCTTACCTCAACCAATAGCTTTTATATTCAACAGCTTCTAATTCAAAGCAGGCTCCTCTGACTCTTGGATAGCCCCACCCAACAGTGTGGCAGTGGAAGAATTCCTGCACATTCAATTTAGAGTTTGTCCCCCTACCCAGATTTTCTCATATTAATTATTCAATACATAATAAAAATAATTTGCTCCTTACAGTGAGCTAGAGTGAATTCTCTAGTCAGTACCGAACCATACCTGATAGAGCTATTGCAAGCTGCAGATACTCAAAGAAACAAACATCTGGAATTGCTTCAGCATTCATAGATGGCTACTGTTACTCATTATTATATGCTGATGTGGTAGGTACTTAGGTACTTTGATTATTGCCTGTGGTCACCTGAAACAGAGTATAATAAATCCAACACTTTGGTAAGTTGTATGGCTTCTGCAATAAATCATTTTTAAAGAAAAAAAAAGATATAAGTTCTGTGTAGTGGGACTGGTGATTAATAGCACACCCCAGAGCTTAAAGAAAGAAAATTACAAACTCAAGATTTAAAACTTTTTGCTCAAGAATGCTCTGCTAATCAGGAAGCTTCTGTTATTTCTCTGGTTCATTTAGTTATAAGGCGCGGGTGGTAAAAACTCAGATACAGAGCTGCTCTTTCAGATTGCTGAAGTAAATCCTAGATTTATTGTGCAGTTTCACCTTAACTGTTCTGTAAACATCAAGGTATTAGTTGGGAAATCATGATAAACTGAGGAGAATGGGGTTACCAGAGTTAAAATGAGGAAGACTTGAGTAAACCAAACCACCAAATCTCTGAACATTTTTTTTGGTGTTGGGAAATTTGGACAGATACATGTCAAAAGTAAAACTAGACCACCAACTTATACCATACACAAGAATATACTTAAAATGGATAAAAGACTTAAATGTAAATCATGAAACCATAAAAATCCTAGGAGAAACCATAGGCAACAAATCTCAGATATCTCTCGTAGCAATGTTTGTGGATACATCTCCTAGGGCAAGGGAAATTGAAGGGAAAATAAACAAACATGACTACATCAAAATAAAAACCTTCAACACAGCCAAAGAAACTATCAACAAAATTAAAAGGGAGCCCAGTGTATAGGAGAACATGTTTACTAATGATACATCTGATAAAGGGTTAATAGCCAAAATATATAAGGAACTCATAGAATTTAGCAGAAAGAAGACAGACAATCCAAATTAAAAATGGGCAAAGGACCTAAATAGACACTTCTCCAAAGAGAACATACAGAAGGCCAAGGGACATATGAAAACATGCTCAAAATCACTGATCATCGGAGAGATACAAATTAAAACAACAATGAGGTATCACCTCATACCTGTCAGAATGATTACCATCAACAAATCAACCAATGACAAGTACTGGGGAGGATGTGTAGGGAAAAAGGGGGAACCCCAGTATAGACTGGTGGAATGCAGACTGGTGCAGCCATTATGGAAAACAGTATGGAGTTTCCTCAAAAAATTAAATATGGAACTACCATTTGACCCAGTGATCCCACTTCTAGGAATATATCATAATAAACCCCAAACACCAATCAGAAAGAAAGTATGCACCTCCATGGTCATAGCTGCACAATTTACAATAGCTAAGATCTGGAATAGCCCAAGTGCTCATTAGTAGATGAGTGGGTAAAAAGTCTGTGGTACATTTACACCAGGGAATATTATGCAGCAGTAAAAAATAAAAATCTCTTACCCTTTGAGACAGCATAGAGGGACCTAGAGAATATTATGATAAGCAAAATAAACCAGTCAGAGAAAGACAAGTATCACATGATATTACTCATATGTGGAATCTAATGAACAAAGTAAACAGATGAACAAAATAGATCCAGAGACATAGAAGCATGGAACAGATTGCAGAATCTCAGAGGGAAGGCAGGGGTGGGGTGACATATGTAACACTTCAGTGGTAAAGATTAAAAAAATAAATAAAATTAACCAGCACAATATTAAAAGAAAGAAAATAAAAATAATAGTTTGTAGTTTGAAAATGTTTCAAAAGTTCAAAACACAATGGATGAAATGGAACCCAGAGCAGAATATATTACATTAGTAGAATAGCATTATTGAAACAAAGATAAAGTCCAGAAACCTCCCAAGAGAAAAAAATAAGTAATATAAGTATCATATGAATAGAATGCTTTCATAACTTCCAAGAATAACACCAAACGCAGGAAAACAGTGGAGTAATGCCTGCAAATCTGAGGGAAACATGTCAGCAAGATGGCATAAGAAGGAAGCGACAAGGCCTCCTTTCCCTATGGAGGTAACAAGTTAATATCCATATATGGACGGGAATACCTCTGTGACAACTCTAGAGACCATTTAAAAAGCTACAAGTCCATTGTGAAAATAAAAAGGAACCCTAGCGAAAGAAACAGGGAAGTTTAGGACATTTGGTGCACCTGTCTATGTCACAGTGCAAAGCCAGGGGAGGAAAGCCTTTATAACAGGGATCATACCTTGGGAATAAAAGGATATACAATGCCCCACTATTTTGGCTTGTCTGTAAGCTGCCCACAGAAATTCTTCCTGTTTCATCTTACTTAGGCAATCCTATCTAATAAAAGCGTAATATACAAATCGACCGAATGGCAGAACAACCAGTTGGTGGGGGGTGGGACTAACGAGCAGGCGGTGCCAGGCCAGCCAAGGCATATGCCAGCAGGCCAAGGGAGGGAACGGTGATGGGGGTGGTGAGTGGCGGCAGCAGAGGGGCAATGGGGGGACCCATTTGATCAACTCCCACAGAGGGAGGCCGGGTGGCAACGGTGGGGTGATGGGGGTGGCGCTGTCCCCTGATCATCAGGCCCAGTCACCTCCTGCAGAGGGAGGCCAGACTGTGGCTTAGGCCCACTCCTCCTGGGGACATCCCCTGAGGACTCCTGGACTGTGCACGAATTTTTGGGCCTCTAGTCTCTATATACAAAACCCTAATATGTAAATAGACAACATGGCAGAACAAACAAACAACCGGTCACTATGATGTGCTTTGACCACCAGGGGAGTGTGCGGAACATGGCAGGCGTCGGTCACTGAGGGATGATGAAGCAGGTAAGCAAGGGTGCCAGATCAAGGCAGGGCGCTGGTTGCTGTCATTGGGGTGAGCCTCTGGTCGTTTATGAAAATTATTTGCTCCTGCATACCTACTAAGAAAGAAAATTATAGGTCAATATCTCTGATGATTTAGATGCAAAAAAATCAACCAAATATTAGCAAACAAAATCCAGCAATACATTAAAAAGTTCATACCGAATACCTCTGTGACAACTCTAGAGACCATTTAAAAAGGTACAAGTCTATCGTGAAAATAAAAAGGAACCCTAGTGAAAGAAACAGGGAAGTTTAGGACATTTGGTGCATCATCATCAAGTGAGATTTACTCCTGGGATGCAATTTTTGGGCCTCTAGCCTCTAGACTTAGTGATCCCTCCATGTGCTTATACCTGCTGCCAGTGCTGGAGCTGGAACTCTCACCCACTGCCAGTGCCCAGTGCCAGCCCCTATTACTCAGTGCTGTCAGCGAGTGAATGCTCCACTATTTTGGCTTGTCTGTGGGCTGCCCACAGAAATTCTTCCTGTTTCATCTTACTTAGGCAATCCTATCTAATAAAAGCGTAATATGCAAATTGACCAATTGACCGAATGGCAGAACAACCAGTTGGTGGGGGGTGGGACTAGCGAGCAGGCAGTGCCAGGCCAGCCAAGGCATATGCCAGCAGGCCAAGGGAGGGAACGGTGATGGGGGTGGTGACCAGTGGCGGTGGAGGGGCAATGGGGGGACCCATCTGGTCAACTCCCACAAAGGGATGCCGGGTGGCAATAGCAGGGTGATGGGGGTGGCGCTGTCCCCTGATCATCAGGCCCAGTCACCTCCCACAGAGGGAGGCCAGATTGTGGCTTAGTCCTGCTCCCCCTGGGGACATCCCCTGAGGACTCCTGGACTGTGCACGAATTTTCAGGCCTCTCATTTCTATATATAAAACCCTAATATGTAAATAGACCACATGGCAGAACAAACAAACAACTGGTCGCTATGATGTGCGTTGACCACCAGGGTAGTGCGCGGAACATGGCAGGCGTAGGCCACTGCAGGATGATGGAGCAGGTAAGCAAGGGTGCCAGATCAAGGCGGGGCGCCGGTTGCTGTCATTGGGGTGAGCTTCTGGTCGTTTCTGAAAATTCTTTGCTCCTGCGCACTGTGGTCCCTCCATGTGCTTATGCCTGCTGCCAGTGCCGGAGCTGCCACTCGCACCCACTGCCAGCTCCTAGTGCCAGCCCCTATTACTCAGCGCCATCAGCGAGTGAGAGCAGCAGCTGCCGGCCCCAATCACCCCTCAGGGCTTCTCCATCTTCCCCTGATCCTGAGGGGTGATCAGGGTCGGCAGCCACAGCTCACACCTGCTGAAGGTGCTGGTCCCACTCACACCCACTGCTGGCGCCGGCCCCAGTCTCTCTGTGCTGTTAGAGAGGGACTGCCAGCAGACAGGGGACTGGGGGGTGGAGGGGCTGCAGTGGGAGGGGATGGGTGGGAGCATGGAGGATGGGCTGAGACCCACCCCTGTGCCCACCGCAGCCTCACGGCACACAGTTCCTTTCAAGGTGCACAAATTCGTACACTGGGCCACTAGTTATAATAGCCCAAGTACGGAATCTGCTAACAATAGAAATGAGCAACACATTGCAGTTGATGTTTTATGTAATTGTAATGGTAACCACAGAGAAAATTTCTATAGAATATACATAAAAGGAAATGATATAGGAATTAAATGTCACTAATTTTTAAAAAAAGACTAAAATGAAGTAGAAAGAGGGGTACAAAAATGTTATACGACATACAATAAACAATTAATAAAATAGCAATAAGTTCTTCCTCAAAAGCAGTTAAATATAGAGATAAACACTTCAATTTGTATCAAATGCTTATTTTTCATCTAATTATATGATCACATGATTTTTATCCTTCATTTTGGTGTATCACATTAATTGATTTGCAAATATTGTACCAAAATTGCATCTCAGCCCGGCCAGCATGGCTCAGTGGTTGAGCATCGACCTATGGACTCAAGGGTCCCGGGTTCGATTCCTGATTAGGGCACATGCCTGTGTTGCAGGCTCGATCCCCAGTAGGGGGAGTGCAGGAGGCAGCTGATTCATGATTCTCTTTGACATCCCCTGAGGACTCCTGGACTGTGCACGAATTTTCAGGCCTCTCATTTCTATATATAAAACCCTAATATGTAAATAGACCACATGGCAGAACAAACAAACAACTGGTCGCTATGATGTGCGTTGACCACCAGGGTAGTGCGCGGAACATGGCAGGCGTAGGCCACTGCAGGATGATGGAGCAGGTAAGCAAGGGTGCCAGATCAAGGCGGGGCGCCGGTTGCTGTCATTGGGGTGAGCTTCTGGTCGTTTCTGAAAATTCTTTGCTCCTGCGCACTGTGGTCCCTCCATGTGCTTATGCCTGCTGCCAGTGCCGGAGCTGCCACTCGCACCCACTGCCAGCTCCTAGTGCCAGCCCCTATTACTCAGCGCCATCAGCGAGTGAGAGCATGTCAGCGAGTGAGAGCAGCAGCTGCTGGCCCCAATCACCCCTCAGGGCTTCTCCATCTTCCCCTGCTCCTGAGGGGTGATCAGGGTCGGCAGCCACAGCTCACACCTGCTGAAGGTGCTGGTCCCACTCACACCCACTGCTGGCGCCGGCCCCAGTCTCTCTGCGCTGTTAGAGAGGGACTGCAAACAGACAGGGGACGGGGGGTGGAGGGGCTGCAGTGGGAGGAGATGGGTGGGAGCACGGAGGATGGGCTGAGACCCACCCCTGTGCCCACCACAGCCTCGCAGCCCACAGTTCCTTTCAAGGTGCACAAATTCGTACACTGGGCCACTAGTTATAATAGCCCAAGTACGGAATCTGCTAACAATAGAAATGAGCAACACATTGCAGTTGATGTTTTATGTAATTGTAATGGTAACCACAGAGAAAATTTCTATAGAATATACATAAAAGGAAATGATATAGGAATTAAATGTCACTAATTTTTAAAAAAAGACTAAAATGAAGTAGAAAGAGGGGTACAAAAATGTTATACGACATACAATAAACAATTAATAAAATAGCAATAAGTTCTTCCTCAAAAGCAGTTAAATATAGAAATAAACACTTCAATTTGTATCAAATGCTTATTTGTCATCTAATTATATGATCACATGTTTTTATCCTTCACTTTGGTGTATCACATTAATTGATTTGTAAATATTGTACCAAAATTGCATCTCAGCCCGGCTGGCATGGCTCAGTGGTTGAGCATCGACCTATGGACTCAAGAGTCCCGGGTTCGATTCCTGATCAGGGCACATGCCAGGTTTGCAGGCTCGATCCCCAGTAGGTGCAGGAGGCAGCTGATTCATGATTCTCTTTCATGGATGTTTCTCTCTCTCTCTCTATCTCTCTCTCTTTCTCTCATTCTCTCTAAACAAATCAATAAAAACATTAAAAAAATTGCATCCCAGGAGTAAATCTCACTTGATCATGGTATGAACTTTTTAATGTATTGCTTGATTTTGTTTGCTAATATTTTATTGATTTTTTTGCATCTATGATCATCAGAGATATTGACCTATAATTTTCTTTCTTAGTAGTGTCTTTATCTGGTTTGGAATTAGAATAATGGTGGCTTCTTAAATGAGCTGAGTAGTTAGTCTTTACTCCTCTTGAATTTTTTTGAATACTTTGTGAAGGATAGGTATTCTTTAAATATTTGGTGCAATCCACCTGTGTAGCCATTTGGTCCAGGACTTTTTTTGTTGAAGTTTGTTGTGTCCCAATTTATGGTATCTCTTGGAAGATGTTTCATGTAAACCTGAAACGAATGTAGCTTCTCCTGCTTTGGGCTGAAATGCTCTGACAATATCAATGAAATCCACCTGATGTAATATGTCACTTAAGGCTGCTGTTTCCTTGAATTCAAATGATCAAAATAAATAATACATTAAAAGAAATTATACATTTTGTTAGCACTTTTGTATGAATAGTCCACAAAAATAAGAATGGAAGTACACATCCTGAGTCAACCAATGTATGATGCCAGAAAATTTAATATTGGCCAAATAGGACCAGACTGGAATCCTTTTTTGAGTGCAATGTTGAAAATGGTTTCTTTTATCACATTTAGGATTAGCCTGTATGTGAACTTCACAAACACGAGCAAGCATTAAGATTGGTAATGTCTGGCAATTTCCTTTTTCAGAATGCAATCTGAAGAATTACATTGTAGTTGTTACTGTCAGTGGTGTGTGTTTTTTTTGTGTGTGTGTGTGTTTTTTTAAATTAAATATTTAGGCCCACATCCAAAAGTTGAGCAAAGTGATGGCAAGCTGAAAACTATTTTTTTAATGGAGATTTCATCTTCATAAGCACTAAAAGCAGTAATTTTATTTCGAATCATTATATTCTGTTTGTTAGGCATTTGCCATAAGAATATCACAGTACTGTACCCAAAACTAAATTCAACGATTATGAGAGTCTTCCTATAATGGCTGAAAAAGGCTATTTTAAGATTCACCTCTTATGTTTTTCCCTTTAACAACTTTCTTCTTGAGTGCATTTTAACAAGATGGATGGCATATTGTGATCTCTTTCCAATCCTTAAACTTCAGCAGGAAGCTGGCTTGCAGCTGGAATTCGTAATGTGGTGATGCATCCCAGGACTTATTTGGTTACATGTGGCACTTCAAAGAATTTCAAAGGGACCAATAGAGAGAATTCTGGGACAGCCTCAGAATGGCAAAGAGATCAACATGTGAGGTGCTGTCTTTGAAGAACCACATGTAGCAGTAGACGTCAGAGCTTCAGAGCATGTGGTATATTTTACTTGAAGAGCCAACGTAATGTACAAAGATGAACCTGGGAAGAATTAAAGCCCCAATGAGACCATTCACTTAGATGCAAAATAACATTCTTTGTTTTACGCATATAAAAAAAGAACCATTATGACATTTAAATTTTGGAAATACACCAAATACAGAGGAGGAGGGTTGGGGGAGAGAATTCTGTAAAAAAATAGTGGGCATATACTATTCACTTAGTGATTTTTAGACTAAAATAAAATAGTGCATATAATCCAAAAAAAGAGTAGCTTTATTATTTACATACAAATAGAATGACATAGTCTTTATTCCCTTCAGTGCCATCATTATTTTCTGATAATTAATGGGAGGAAAGATGCATTAACCCTTTCAGGTCATTAACCAGCATCCCATCCTCAAAGTCTAAATGTTTACAAATCCACTCCTCATTGCCTGATACATTTTAACTGTACTATGTCTGCAGAATGCCGTAAAAACCAATCCCTTCAAGAAGGGATGCTGTCAAAGTAGTTGCTTGGTTTGGGATGATAAAACAAGCCATTGATTGAACATTCTAAAATGTAAGTTATTTTAGAAATCTATATTTTGTTATACAAAAGTTACCTTTTATGACTTGATTTTCTCATTTCATACTTCAAAAATTACACAATTCATTTTAATATAACTTTAGCAGTTCATTTTAATAGCCAATTTTAATATATATTTTCACATTTCACTAATTAATTGGAAATAATCTTCTACTTAAGTTTTCAGAGTATATATATATATGCCTATAATATATATTCAATACATGTGCATTCACACTTGACTGAAGTACTTTTAGAATCTATTTATAAATATAAAATAGTGTTATATCTGGTATTTTTCAGGAAAAATGCTCTAATTTGACTAAATGTCCATTCATAGAGTTAAATGTGGGTGTTTACATCAAAGGATATGAAGAGTAGAGTCTTTTCCACTTACTTTGCATTCCAGAGATGTGAAGGACATATCAATATCATGACTGTAGTATAGAGACCTATACATTCTGTGTTTTCTCCACAAATGCTTCTTACATTGATTTTTATGGAAGACTTTGACAAAAGAGGCTCCAAAGATAGAATTACCTAAAAGGAAAAATAAAATTGGGGCATGTAAAATTATTTTAAAAGTAATCATATAAATATGAAAATATAAACTAATAATGACTAAGAAGACATAGGTAATATACTTAGGATTTTGGAATTTGGGATAATATGAATAGCCTCAAAATATACTTGACTTTTGGAGAAATACATTTTCCAAGAGTTTTGGATGACCCATCTTGGCTGACAGTTAATTTGCATAAGGATATGCTGATTAGCCAATGAAAAGGGTAGCGGTCGTACGCTAAGTACCATGTTTCTCTTTTATTAGTGTAGATATATGCCTATAATATATATTCAATACATGTGCATTCACACTTGACTGAAGTACTTTTAGAATCTATTTATAAATATAAAATAGTGTTATATCTGGTATTTTTCAGGAAAAATGCTCTAATTTGACTAAATGTCCATTCATAGAGTTAAATGTGGGTGTTTACATCAAAGGATATGAAGAGTAGAGTCTTTTCCACTTACTTTGCATTCCAGAGATGTGAAGGACATATCAATATCATGACTGTAGTATAGAGACCTATACATTCTGTGTTTTCTCCACAAATGCTTCTTACATTGATTTTTATGGAAGACTTTGACAAAAGAGGCTCCAAAGATAGAATTACCTAAAAGGAAAAATAAAATTGGGGCATGTAAAATTATTTTAAAAGTAATCATATAAATATGAAAATATAAACTAATAATGACTAAGAAGACATAGGTAATATACTTAGGATTTTGGAATTTGGGATAATATGAATAGCCTCAAAATATACTTGACTTTTGGAGAAATACATTTTCCAAGAGTTTTGGATGACAATGCACATTCATTCACAGTAGTATTTACTTGTTAGGTCTTTAAAAGTCACCATCCTCCATATAAGAAACTGCTCTTTAGAATACAGTAAACATTTTCTATATGAAATTCATATGGAAGTATATATATAATCCTTACATAAAATATATATTTCAAAAATTAAAATCACAGAATAAACATTAATTAGGAAATAAGCTATTTGTTAAAGTTTTACTTCTTAATTAGGAAATAAACTATATTTTAAATTTATTTATGATACCTGTCTGCATGGAATCCATGCATAAAATTCCTAAATCAAATGAAATTATGCATTTTTATGCAGTGTGTGTGTGGTGCACGCATGTGTGTGAGTGAGAAAACTTCTTTCCATTTCCAGTCAAAATTTTTGTGTGCCACGAAAAATACTGTGGTTAGATTCTTGCTGCAAACAATCAACTGACAAGCCACAATTCCCTGGGGTACTGGTCTGAAATATTTAAACTCGGTTATTGTATATACATCAAGCACTCTAATAGTCCCGCATTTACAAAGTGGTCAATTTTGCTTGCAACATTGCTTGCAAGATGCTTTCTTAAATTTAGCATTCTTCTATGGAATTTCTGAAACATTTTCCATGGATGTATCCCAGACAATAAGGGAGGAAGAAAAGTAAGGAGCAATTCAATAAGGCTTAGCTCATCTGCCCCTAGTGCAAAGTGAAAACATACTTATCGTCATAATTTATTCTTTTTTTAAAAAAATATATGCCAACTGTACATTCCATACTATAATTTCTTTTTTTTAATATTCAGTTTTTCTTCCCAAAAATCTTTGAGTAAAATTAATGCTCTTAAAACTATCTCACAGTAACTTTATCCTAGTGAGATATTTACTTTCAGCAATGTTTACAAGTCCCTTTGGAAACATATCCAATTAAATATATTTTAATGAAAATCTGAAATGCTGGTATATTTTGTAATAGTTAAAATATATGATTACTTACTCTACACAGTAAAGAAAAAAATAGTATTGCTAACATTAGTTAGCAGTTAGTATTGCTAACATTTCTTGTTTCCATTCATATAGCAAAAAGCACATATCTTTAAGTGCAATGTTCTGAATGTATGTGTACTCCCAAAATTCATATATTGAAATCCTAAACTCCAGTGTGATGTTATTTGGTGGTGAGGCCTTTGGAAGGTGATTAGGTCATTAAAGTATAATCTCCATAATTTGGATGAATACCCACATGAAAGAAGCCCCACTGAGCTCTCTAGCCCCTTCTATCATGTGGGAACACATCAAGTAGACCCTGAAGAGGACCTTCACTAGAACCTGACCATGTTGGCACCCCTATTTCTTCCAGCCTCCAGATCTGTGAGATATAGATTTCTCTTCTTTATGTTGCCCAGTCTGTGGCATTTTGTTACAGCATAGTATACATATTTTTTGTACTGAGCCCTTTTGTTAATCTTAAGATTATTTTTTAACAATTTTTATTGTGTTTTTTTCTTTTAAGAGAGAGAGAAGAAGGGAAAGGGAGAGAGAAAGAAACCTAGATTACTTGTTCAGCCACCTCACATGCTCCCCTACTTGGAATTAAGCCCACAACCCAGACATGTGCCTTGACCAGAAATTAAACCAGCAACCCCTCCATGCATCAGAGGATGCCCAACCAACTGAGTCACACTGCCCAAGGCAATCATCAATTTTAATGTAGAACATTTGCATGCACTTTAGTATCAAATGGTGCAAATTGTCTATGTGAAGATAGTAGAGTGCTCTGGTTACTAGCCCTGGTCCATGGATTTATATTATCTCATCTTTCAACAGATTGGATTTTCATTCTTCCCATTTACTTGGCATTAAAATATCCATTTTTTAAAAGTACTCTATGATCTTGGCCAGCATGGCTCAGTAGTTGAGGGTTGAACCTATGAACCAGGAAGTCATGGTTTGATTCCTGGTTGGGGCACATGCCTGGGCTGCCTGCTCAATTCCCAGTGTGAGACATGCAGGAAGCAGCTAATCAATGATTCTCTCTCATCATTGATGTTTCTATCTCTTCCTTTCCTTTCCTCTCTGAAGTCAATAAAAATATATAGAAACAAATCCAATAGACTTCTATGAATCATGAGAGTTTACACATTTAGAACAAAGACAAAGCAAAACCACAAAATAACCCGAAATATCTTTTTTTAAATCTCCGTTTTCATTGGGCCATAATCACTTGGAGTGTAAATTGCTTCCCAATGTTTTTTTGTTATTGAAAGGCATACTTTCATGCCTTCCAGCAGTAATATTAAAAATGTGACTATCATGAACTAAAAATGTTGGGAACCATGCAAATTAACACATTTTCATATAACAGAGCCTAAAGAAATGGTCTGTAGGGAAGCAGAACAAAATGCAGTGACAGGGGTTGTGGTATTCATTGCATTCTAATTTTCCCTCCTCATACACACACAGACACATGCAACACCCACCCACACACATACATACACCCACCTCTAGCACTGATTCTCACTGATAGTAAGGTCATAAATGTATATTTAAGGAGAGGTTAACAAATGCATGCTGTTGCACATTTGTGTACTTAGACACCATTGATAAAAATGTAAGCACAATGCAATTGAAGGGTTGAGGAGGAATGTGAAGGAAGGACGCTTCCTAATTCACATGGTCAGATGTGTATACTTAAAGGATCTTCCTGGCTTCAGAAGGTAAAATGGATTGGAGAAATTTATGAATTAAATAAACATGATGTTAAGATGCTGTTGTAGTAGTTAAACCAAAAGCAAGTTCAATGGCAGCAAGAATAAAGAAAAAAATCTTATTTGAGACCATTTTAAGTTAGGGCATGTGATTTTTCTCTCGATTTAGTGTGAGGTTCTGATACATATCATGTCTTGCATAATAGAACAGGCCATGTGGTGGAATGTACAATTGAATGTGCATGTCACAGATAGTTAAATTCATAGATTTTTAAGTAAGAGTCACGAACTCACATGAGATTCATGGATAAAATTAAGAATAACAATAATTTGCATATTTAATAATGCAAAATATTTATTTTCACTGATTACAAATTGAAATGCAACATTCTACTCATGTGTAAGCAACTAATCAAGTTAATTTTAGTTGTATTTGTGTAATTATATAGATTTCATATAATTTTATATTATACTGTAGTTGTTACAGCTTTATCTAAATGTTCTTTAAACTCTTCTAATATTCCTACAACTATTGGATTATAGTATTTATTAATGTGCATTAGATCTTATTTTTTATATGTGATGAAGCACATTATTGCTATATCCTAAATTGTTTAATATTTGATAATTGCATTGTAACATAATCAGATCCTTTATAATCTTAGCATTGTATTCCACATATTGAAAAAACAGTTTTTCATAACTTTCTATTGACAATGAAATGTTGAAAAAAATCCTGTTTATAAGGTACAACTATGTATATTTGCTGCTTTAGCAGAGAATAACCTTGACAATAAGAAAGGCCTTCTTGTATATCAGATAGCTCACCAAAAGCTAATAATGATTATTGTTTACTAGAGACCTGATGCACGAAATTTGTGCAAGAGTAGGCCTTCATTCCCCCTGCTGCTGGCACCGGCTTTCCTCGGGCACCTGGGACCCGGGCTTCCCGCTGGCCACCGGCAGGCATCCAGAACCTGGGCTTCCCTAGCAGCCCCAGCTTCGTCTGGAAGGACATCCCGAAGGACGTCTGATCTAATTAGCATATTACCCTTTTATTATTATAGAAGATTTTACTGTCTTCACAATTTCACCTCAGGACACAGAATATATAGGCAGCAAAGCACAGCAAAATTACATATCAGAATCTGAGGCATGAATTGAGGAAAAGTCCAACAAAAGAAGTTAGGTAGATAAGATAACTATGGGGAAATGGAGGGAATGTCTCCAGATAGTATATTCTTACTGAAGGAAGATGAACAGATCTGTGAACAGTTCAACAATGAATACCCAAAGCTCTGACTCAAAGTAGGCCTGAGGTAATTAACTACAAGTTTCTATTAGTATTACTATATGTACTAAAGTCTCTAAATAATATATTTTTTTAATTGCTTGAACAAAAAGCAGTCTATTTTTATAGTCACTCATTGCTTAAGGCCAAAGGCTCTGATTCTATGGCAGGAGATAAAGGGGAATGTTGTCAAGAGTAAAATTAAAACTCTAATTTCCAGAATACCCCCTGATAGCACTAAGTTTGATTGCATCACTGAGAATTAACTTGAAATTCTCATTCGATATTTTTCTCTTCTTCTTGTTTGGGTGCATCCTATACATACAAGAAAAAATTGCTTTTCTGTTATGTTTCCAGTGGAAACACTCTTGGACTCATACTCTTTGATGCAGTGTTTGCCTATTGAATAACATAATTGAGTGAATAAGAAATGTTCAATATCATTGCATCAAAACTGTTGCTTATTTGTTTTTAGCTCCAATGATGGTTCAAACAGTAATGATGGTGGATATAGATAGGTGGAGATATTCATCATTTAAAGTACTATAGAGCCTCTGAATGTGTGTAATATTTAGGAAAGGATATTTCACAGAAAGTTGGGGGTATCATATAAGGGAAACATGGTCAGAAATGTTTTTGACAGGGAAGGAGGTTTTAAGTGCATCTGATTTGTAGAAGTTTCTGAAGTCACAAATAAAACAAAAACACAAAGGTTATGAGTGAGACATGAGACTATCTTTTAAAACTCTTTAATATCCCTTTGGCCTTAGGCAATAAGTGACTATAAAAATATACTGCCTTTTTGTTCAAGTAATTAGAAAATTTTATTTAGGGACTTTAGTACCCACAATAATACTGATAGTAACCTGCAGTTAGTTGTCACAGGCCTACTTTGAGTCAACTGGATGTTGGCTGAGAAAGCTATTGAATCAGCAAGATCACTTGTACTGCTTGTTCTTTTCAGTGTCAGCCTCCACTTAACCCTGTGAGAGGGAAATCTAAAACCTGTGTAATGATTTTAAAAAAGGCTGATTTTTCACGATGAAGAGGGTTTTCTTTCTCTTTGCCCATCAAGAAATAAAAATATAAGGGGAGATTCCAAGACCCATGGGTTTGTCTATTCTATTTTGGCTTATCATTTAATGAAATTTAATTCTTATTGTATTAACAGAACTTTTCTGAAAAGGGATTCTGTAATCCATTAGTAAGAATAGTGATGATGTCTGTGATAAATTCTAGTGATGACTAACAAACAACACAGCAGAATTAAGTGAGCCATCAGCACTAGCAAACTGGTGGATGGATTCCATTGGAACCCAGTTAGGCTTCAGTAACTGTACCTCTAGCAGTGGGAGTGGGGGTGACTGTGACTTTCCCTGAAATTATGTCTCAGTGTCAACTCTCCAAGTTATTCTAGCCTAGATTTTATAATGTTTCATCAGAGCATTAAGTAGCATAGAGGGGCTACACAGATATTAAGGCACATCCTCAAACTTGGAAAGAGAAAAATAAGGCAAAACACTGACTAGAGGTTTCTTCATCTAGGATTGTATTTGCTGTTGTTCATGGAGAGGTGGCCTTTTGCCGTAAATAACCTCACAGTCATATTTTTTTAAAATATATTTTTATTGATTTAAGAGGAAGGGAGAGGGAGAGATAGATAGAAACTATCGATGAGAGAGAATCATTGATTGGCTGCCTCCTGTATAACCCCACTGGGATCTACCCTGCAACCCAAGCATGTGCCCTGACTGGGAATTGAATGTGACCTCCTGGTTCATAGGTCGATGCTCAACCATGAGCTTTGCTGTGGGCCTGACAGTCATATTTTGTTGGGCTCTCAAGAAGGGCTACTGATATGTTTATACAAAGAAATAAACAATTGACTTTTTAGGACAAATCCTGTTATAACAAAGGTTTAAAAAGAATGTGAATGTGTGCTTAAGAGCAAACAATGAAATGATTATGTAGGAAATAGAAAGGTGATACACTATTAGAAGGTAAGATATCAACTAAAGGACTTGTATATATGCATATAAGCGTAACCAATGAACACAGACACTAGGGGTGTAAGGGCATTTGCTGGGGGATGGGGTCTTCCAGGAAGAAGTCAATGGGGGAAAAAGGAGACATATGTAATACTATATGTAATACTTTAAACAATAAAGAATTAAAAAAAAAAGAAGTGAAACTTGGGAGTTGTGTTTTCTTAATTGTCAATTGGCATGACTATTGATTGTTGAATAAATTGTTTTCCTTTTCTCTGCTTTCATCCCCCCAACTAAAGAAACAACATAAGTCTGATATAAATACTCATCCTATACAATAAAAGGCTAATATGCAAATCGAGTGAACAGCAGAATGACTGTTCGCTATGAGGTGCACTGACTACCAGGGGGCATACACTCAATGCAGGAGCTGCCCCCTGGTGGTCATTGCACTCCCACAGGGGGAGCATAGCTCAGCCAGAAGCTGGGCACAAGGCTGGTGAGTGCAGTGGCGGTGGCAGGAGCCTCTCCTGCCTCTGCGGCAGCGCTAATGATGTCCCAATGCTGGCTTAGGCCTCCTCCTCGTGGGGAGAGGGCCTAAGTCAGCAGTCGGACATCCCCCGAGGGGTCCCAGACTGCGGGACCCCCTGAGTACATGGATTTCATGCAACAGGTCTCTAGTAAATTTAATAAATTTAAATCTGGTAGAATTATGTCCCATTGTATTATTTTAACAAAAATATGGTAATATTTTTAGAGACATATTGCGTGCTAAACTCTGTTCTTAGAAACTTTGAGTTTTGTATGTTAACTCATTAAATACACTCAAGAACTTCATAAGGAAGAATGTTATTTTTTCATTTACAGATTAGGATCTTAAGATGTAAAGATACTAGATAGTTGTGGGTGATGGTACATTCTGCTTAATTTGTCCAAATTCCCACAGCATTTGATCTCAAGAACTTTGGCTTCCAAATATGCTCTCTATCCATTTCTCTGGACTAAAAGCAATGTTACCAAGGCCAGTAAAATTAGATATCTTTATTTAACAGAAATATTTTAAGTTATTAATTGAAAACATATGGACAATGCAGCAGCATTGTGTTGATTACTTATGAAAAGACTTCTTTCCTCCTTAATCACAATCAGAGAATACATTTTGTAGTCTTTCTACTTTCTTAAATATTACTGCTGATCTATATCAAAGTTAAACTTTAAAGTTATTATAATAGTACTAGTAGCCCGGTGCATGAAATTCGTGCACATTAAAAGGGAATTAATTAGGAGAAATATTTTAATATTGCTATTTGCTCTTTCTCTATAATAGAAGTGTGAGAGATGAAAATAAATTAGTAAAATGTATATGAAAATAATATATAAATTTATTAATAAATAAACAGTAACAAAAGGATATAACAGCAACAGAGGCATGATATAAAAACGACAAAAACATGATATAAAAACAACAAAAACATGATATAAAAACAACAGTGATGCAAACAATAACTGATAAAGTGATTCAACTTATTCTAATATCTCCCTGTACACCACATTAAGAGTGAAAACACTTTCAGAGTGCTTGACTAATTTCCCTTGTGATGAAGTATTTAGAACTTTAACTGTAACGTCACATGCTCTTCAAACTTGAGAGAAAGCAATATATAACTCCAAGAAGGAGAACTTTCCCACCAAATACAACATTCAAATTCATAATTTCTCTTAGTAATCTGTCTATGGCGTTTATAGCATGACTGGATGCCATGATGCATTCATCAATAATGAGAAGTTGGGCCTTTTTAATAGTTTTAGCAACTTCACTGTTCATATCGAGTCTAGAAATTGAAGTTTCTTTAATGGAATTGGTCATTTATATTGGGAATGAAAGGTTCTTCCCCCAAGAAGTAAATTTGCAGCAATTCCTGTAGACCCTGTGGGGAAAATAGTACCACCACAACCTCTAATATAATGTATTAAAACTTTATTGTGGGGAGCCGCTACAGTGTTTTGGACGGTTTCAAGCCTTGGACTGATGAGAGGGCACAGTCCTCTCATTGCCACTTGCAAGTCCTCGCTTGGAGGGCAGGGCCCTCCAGGGCCCTCCCAGCACAATTATAGCCAACAGCTGTAGTTGTAAGCTTGATCCTGTGGTCCAAACATGTGCCCCACATGCCTGAGTGATGTAGGCTTGATAGAGTTCAGGTGCATGTAGTTGAGTAGGATTGAAACCCAGGATGATGTTGTAAACATCTTGGTCATGCCCTTACTTTGCCTTGTGGCATCTGCTATAAAATAAAGACACAGCTGTGGGCATGGTTGCTGTCTCTCAGAGAAGCAGCATCCCACCGAGACCCAGCTTTCATTCTCTTGTCTGTCTTTTCTAAGACTTTCAGCGGCCCCCACTCAGATTCACCCTTGCCCGTGCTGGTGGGGCATACTTTATAAAGATATGCCTCCATGCTGCTCTGAGGGCGGGTTCCTGCCTCAAACCCCGCCTTTACAGGAAACAGCTGGGGGGGGGGGAGGTGCAGCCGTTTCCAAGATAACCCCTGTAGGACTGACTTCCTTCCGTTTGGTTGCGGTTCTGGCAGTGATGTTACACCCAGGGTTTTTATATAAGTAGATACTTACAATTTATTATACTTCTACTTCAGTACTTTGCAGGACCCATGAACATCATATAAATAATTAAGAATGTAGAATGTCATGTGCGAACTTGAAAAACTTATTTGAGTTTTAATATAAAATGTGAATTGTGTTTTATAATATGCAACATTTATTCACATGCAAAATTGTGGTTGTGAAATAATTATGTAATATATGCAATTTTACAAGGAAGGTATAAATTAATCTTTATTGGGTTCCTATTACATGCCAGGCACTTTTATTTATTTTATTTTTTTAAATATATTTTTATTGATTTTAGAGAGAGAGGAAGAGAGAGAAAGTGAAACATCGGTGTTAGAGAGAAACATCCATTGGTTGCCTACTGCATGTGCCCTGACCTGTGATAACCCCACAACCTGGGTATGTGCCCAGAATGGGAATTGAACTGGCACACTTTCGGGCCATTGAACAATATCAACCAACTGAGCCACACTGGCCAGGGTGCCAGGCAATTTTATTGTAAGGCATTTTATTATTTATCTATATAATCTTCACTATAGCCCTCCCACGTGTTGCAGATAAAGAGGAGTCATTTTTTTTATTTTTCAGAAATACTAAAATTTTACAAATATTTAAAATAAATAGATTAGATAGATACAATGTGTGTGTGTGTTTGCTTAAGAGACAGTATATATTAATTTATATATAGTGGACATATTCACAGATATTCAGATTGAGAGCAAATAACATTTGAATGATATACTTAATTTACTGTGCTATGAATAATAAACCAAATAAATGATACAGTTGAATTCTCATTTAAATTTAAGTAGTTAATAAAAATATATTTTAAATACATGCATATACACCACTCAGGATTATAATTTAGCTATTTTAATAGAAATTCTTTTATTTAAGTTCTGTTTTCCTCTAGATCTATTTGTGGTTTCCCTGAGATTTATATTTAATAGGTCCTTAAGTTCTATGTATTTAAGCTTAAAAAGAATTCACAGAAAATTTAAATGAACCTTATCTAAGAAATTTATTATGTGTATGATTTTTACAACAGGCTCACCAATTGTATCTGGCAGGGTTCTCCAGAGAAACAGAAGGCAACCAGTAGGACAAATAAATACATATGTATGCATACGCATATATTTATGCATACATACATAAATGTGTCAAAGGGTGGAGAGAGATAGATGAGAGAGAGAGAAAAAGAGAGAGAGAGAGAGAAAGATTATTTTGTGAGGGGTGGTAAATCCAAAATCTGTTAAGGCAACCTTAATTCCCACAGGCTAGATCCTCTTGGTCAGCAGCTGATGTTGCAGAATTTCTTTCTCTTTAGGGAAACCTTCGTTTTATTCTTGAGGACTTTTAACTGATTGGATACATACCACACACATTTTCCAGGCAGTCTCCTTGACTTAAAGTAAATTGATTACAGATATTAATCATATCTTTAAATATTTTAAAGCAACACCTAGATTAGTGTTTGAATGAAAAATGTGTATTATACCTTCACCAAGTTGACACATACAAATAATCACCACGCCCATTTTTCTACGTATGAAAAATATTAATTTAGTTATTTAAAATTACCTGCTTTCTTCTAGCATGGTATTTCCCATCACACCTTTCCTACTGAAGACAAACAAAGTGGAATAGTTGTATTAGACCCCCTTTTCTCTTTCCTTTCATACTTTTCTGAGTTTTAGTATGATTTTTTTCTCTTTCTTATTTTTTAAGAGCAATTCTTGCAAATCAAAGGATGTGTGCTCCTGTTAAAAGAACTAAGCAGAGATAATCCTTTTGTAAAGTTCTATTTTTTTTAAATGAGAAGGATTTGCTAACTTTGTAAGCAGTGTATGATACCTTGTTTTTATATTGTAATTTTTCTCCTTAGATTAAACATAATTGGGATTTTGTTGTTTTAAAACATGCTTTTCTTGTCTTATAACATCAGGACTTGCCTGCTGTCTTTGTTCAGCAAGCTTCAAACATGCCAAGGTATAAGAGTGATCAGGTACCATAATGACTAATTTTAACAATGAACAGTAGGAGGATTAAATACAGGCATCAGAATGCCATTATATATAATCAGTAACAGTGGGCACCATAAAAGCATGGAAAATAGCTGGAGGATAGGCTTATTATAAGTGTTGTGGCTTTAACAAAGGGGAGGAAAGAATGTAATGTTTTAACTGATGGGGCCTGTTTTTAGAATGCCTATAAAGAGTAAAAAGCTAAATTAGTTTCAATCTTGTCTACATCTTTAGTTATGCGTGCACATAGCTTTAGGGCGTGTAGCAACAGAAAACAAAAAAAGAAGCAACTTTCTAAATCTTATGAATGAACTATTAATGTTTGAACATTGTCTTTGAAGCAGCCATGTTTGAATAATATTGCCAATCAAGTAACAATCACTCCCAGATTGTGTTCACCTAGGTTACCTTGGCATCTTTTTATTTGCCTTATAAGGTTTGGATTCTCTTTAAATATTTCTTGTAAAAATAATTGACTGGAATTTCTGAAATATTTGAACATTGCTAGTAAGTTTTACTCGTTTCTTTTTATCCCCAAAATATAAGTCATAAAACTTAGATAACCTCCAAAGTTAAGGTTATATGACTGAAGAAAAAATTCCTTTTTATTTCTGTTATCCACCACCACCAGGCACACCGACAGTTCTAATGCTCCAAACACATATGCTTTCCTTTGCTTATCCCTTCAAAGCTCTATGAAAGCAAGGGAGAAAGTTGTTTGATTTTCAGTTCACTTCCTGGGTCTACTCAATAGTGTCCTTCCATTGAATAAAAAGTTGTAGCTAAAATTATACTTTCAGGAATTCGGACTCTCTGACTTGGTACTTTTGTTTCGATATCTCTTAGCCATATGACTATGGGAAGATTATTTAAATACCCTTTGCCTCATTGTCATCATCTATATAATGGAAAAACCTTAAAAGTCTATCCTCATAGAGTTTTTTCTGAAGATTATGTTTTTGGTGTGAAAATGTTCCATTGCAAGTTCCTTTAAGATGTGTAATATGTTTGTTCTTTTAAGCAATCTTATATTTCTAGGAAAGTTGGTAAATTTCAAGTCATTTGATAAGTCAAAGAATTGAATGTCCTATTTAAGGTTAGCTCTTTACAAATTTATGAATTAAGACATTATTAGTTAGAGTCCTATCAGATTTTTTTTTTTATTTCTAGCCATGATGGCTCTACTCCTTTATTATATTTTAAAACAATAGCTCATATTTCTGACACTGATTATGTGGTAATTACTGAAAGGAATTTAAAGACAGGAAAGGCAGTTTTAGGGAAGGGGGTGGGCAGGTCCATGGGAGAGGAAGACATAAGTAATGAGCAGAGACCTGCTCTAAGCTGTCAGAATATTTATCTCACATACACAGAGGAGTAATGTTACAAGATAAAGGGAAGAAGAAGAGAGGGGCACTGAGTGGGCTTTGAAACTTTGGAACTAATTCTATGTAAGGAAAAGGGGTGGGGGAGCAGTCGATTAGGAGAGCACAGGGGACATAAAATGGGGAAAGGGACCAATTAGAAGGTAGTGTATATAGACAAAGAGCTGCTAGCATTTATAATCCCTTAGACAATGAGGTTTTACTGGTTACCCACTTGGGAACCCCTCCCTACACAGGATTTTGTATATGCTTCCAATAAATTTCCACAGTTTTACTAAAAAAAGTCTTTTAATACATGAATTTTATTTTCAAACTTCATAGGACAAGAACGCATACTGAGAGAGTCCAGTTTGCCATTCATTCTACATCTCAGTACTATTCTAAGAACTTATCTGACCCTGATGCCATACGAGTAAATGTCATTATTACTCCTATTTTACAGATGAACAAACTAATGCTTATATGGTCCTTGCCTGAAGTCACATAATTATGAAGTGAAAGTAATAGAATATTTTTTAAGCCAATCAAGCTCCATAACTTACTGTCTTTACATCTATTGGGGGAGGGAATTCTGTGGCAGTCTTTAAGTTGTTCACTGCAGTACATATTTCTCCTTCTTTAATAACAATGCTACAGAACTAAACCTGGGTTTGCTTCTTGGTGAGTCAAAGTGTATACAGTAGTATACCAAACATCGTCACTCCATAAAGCAAAATTTATTTGCATCAAATAAAGGGCCCACAGGCAATAATTTCCAAAGCAGTGGCTTCCCAAACTGGGGAGCTTCTGTTTTCATTCAGGCAAGCTAATACATATTAAAAATGAAAATGTGGTCATAGTTTGTAGGGGCAATATCAGGCTGGCACATGTACAGTAGCAGATCATACTTCTTTATGCATCCCATGTTCAGAAAATGGCATCTAAACTCCCAGAGGTGTGGATTTTGATATTATAATGAGCGCTCAGTCTATTTTAGATCAAGAGGGCCACCTTAACCTGTTCAAGCCCTTTTCTTTTGCCTTTCTTTGGTGGTTTCTGCAGGTGGCTATCTGAAGGCTCAAAGTTTATTTGGAAAATATGCTAGCACCATAGTTAATGGAAATTTTAGTAACTTTTTTCAATTTAGTTTGGGGTGATCTACTTAGCTTGTAACAATAAGACTCATTTTTCAGGGTAGGGGAGCTATTGATCACCTAAAATAACACTCCCCCTGAAACCTGAAAAATGACCCGCAGGTCCCACTGCCTGTCACCATGAAAGCCAAACTTGTGAGACAGATTCTGGTTGAGAAGGAAAGGGATTTATTCAAGAGTTGACAACCTGAGAAGATGGCAGGCTCATGCCTTCAAAACCATCTTAACATCTCAGTGCAGGGAGGGGCTTCTACTGGGAGAGAAAGGGAAAGCCTAACAAAGAGATGAGGGGGAAGGGCTGTGGACATGCAGGCAGTGTCCTCGCTGGTCCCAATATGGGTCTTTAACACCAGCATCCTGGAACTGGTCAGTGCCAGCCAAATTCCTACAGGTGGTGATCTGTGCCAACCAAAGTCATGGTCAAAGCCATTTCTTGTACAAGCAAGAACTGGGACTGCTGATGCCTGCAAGATGCTTATAAAGAAATTCAGCATGTGTGTTCCTTTTATCAGTTTGTTAGTACATTTTATTCTAATTCCATTTCATGGTTAGTCAGAATAGTATAAAGTGTTTACTAGTATTCCTTGTTATGCCCCTTCGACCTTGCACATTGTATGGCCTATGACTTGTTCTGGTTAGTTAGATAGAAACATAGGTAGCATGTGGCACTTCTCAAATTCCTCTACAGAAAAGTGATAAAATCTTACCCCCCCCTGACTATGTAGAACATGAATGCAATGGCTGGATACTTTGGTCGTCTGTGAGGTAAAAGCTACTTTTGAGGAATATCAGAGTAAAAAAGACAGAAGGAGACAATTTTATGGAAATGAATGTTATCTTTTGAGGGCCTATGTGAAGATTCTCTTTTTGTGAAAAAAAAAGATATTATAAGTTAATTTATTTTTTATTTTAGTCGTATTTGACAATCTAATAAAAAATCCTAATTGATAGGCTATCTTCATTTGTTTCAATAAAATTTGATGGGATAAATCACATAAGAATTACAGACATGCATTGCTTAGCCCATACAGTTTTTTGTTTGTGGGTATTTTATTTTTATTCAGGGCCTATGTGAAGATTCTCTTTTTGTGAAAAAAAAAAGGATATTATAAGTTAATTTATTATTTATTTTATTCATATTTGACAATTTAATAAAAAATTCTAATTGATAGACTATCTTCATTTGTCTCAATAAAATTTGATGGGATAAATCACGTAAGAATTACAGACATGCATTGCTTAGTCCAGCTGTGGGCAAACTACGGCCCGCGGGCCAGATCCGGCCCGTTTGAAATGAATAAAA
>NW_005367809.1:1154529-1164615 GCF_000412655.1 Myotis brandtii | reverse complement strand
TTTGCCCACCCCTGGCTTAGTCCATACAGTTATTTGTTTGTAGGTATTTTATTTTTATTTTTTGGCTTGAAACAATACACATATTATCTCACAGTTTCTGAAAGGCAAGGATTTAGAATGGGTTATATGAGTGGTTCTGGTTCAGAATCTCTGAACAGGTTGCAGTCAAGATACTAACCAGATTTCAGTCATCTAAAAGCTTGACTGGGAGAAAGAGATCTACATTGAAGAGGTTTTATTCACATGTCTGATGGCAGGAGGCTCCGGTTGCTCTCAATGTGGTCTTCTCCATAGGATTGCTTGAGTGTCCTCACAACATGGCAAAAGGCTTCTCCCAGAATGAGAGGTCCAAGAGAGAAAAAGACTAAAGTCACAATGTCTTTCAAAACTAAACCTCAGAAACCACACACATAACTTCCGCAAAATCCTACTTTGTAGCTTGAGGATTGAAAAGCTTGTCTATTAGCCCATATAGTTTTTAATATCAGAACATTTCACATGAAGTTTCAGATTTTAGGCTTCCCATGTGAAATTTTATCTGGTAACAGTGAGATATGTGTGCATTATATTGTTCATACCTGTGCCCCAGCTCCCAGTCTGTCTTTCGCTCACTTGCCTTAACCTTATGTGACTGTATCCACTAAACACAGCCAGGTGGGGACTCCCTCCTTGGTGTAACTTGCTTTAATGCATTACTCTGGGTTAGTACTTCAAAAGTGCTATCTAAATATTTTTTTCCCAGATTCATTATTGATTTTAAAATGTTGGAATGGGCTGGATTTGTTTGCTTAGGTGGTTCTAAAACAGATAAAATATTACTCAAGGGTAGAAAGTCATGAGTAAAAATTGCAGGGATATAAATCACTTCCATTTTGAGAAGAATAAACATTTCTAGGTGCTATGCCTATATTTTAGACTAATAATAGAACAGTAGGAGTTTTGTCTAATATAGGTTTTCTTCACACATAAAATACAATAAAAATATCTGTAGTTTACAACATATCCCACTAGCTTATTACCATATTGTAGAACAACAATTGTTTATTAAGAAAATAGAATTTAAATAGCTTTAATTATACTTACAATAGTGTGATACATTAATTTTAAAAATGGCATAGTATTAACAGTGACTCCTAAAGTAAAATTAAATGCTTTAGGAAACATACATAATTCTGCCTGTTCTTGTGTATTCCTAGGTATTCTTTAAAAATTGTGTTAATTACCTCCTTAACCTCTCATTTAACTGCACTTTATTGTAGCTGTTATTAATTTGACAGTAGGAGCTCCAGTTCTGTGCAAACCATTTTCATAATATTGTTTTAATTAATAGAAAAATATTTATATGGACACTTAAAAGTGTGCAAAGTGCTTTTACAACTATTATTGTCTTTAGTTATAAAAAATAATGGATGATTAGAAATGTGTTTATTTCTTATGGTAAGGAATATTTGCTTAAACATATTTCATTCACAGCTGGCTTTGGTTTACTCATCTACACACTAGACAAAAATTTACTTCAAATGCCATTATCACATAGCTCTCTACTTAGAGTACTTTACCATAATTGCATCTCAAGAGTAAGGACACATATATAATACCTTAATCAATAAAAAAAATTAAAAAAAGAGTAAAGGGCTTTTAGCGACTTCTGTTTCTGAGTTAACTCTGAGGAAATCTGTCTTACATAAATGTATATTAAATCCAGAAAATACCTTCACCCTTTGTAGACTGGCAGATTTTTCTGAAGACAAATAATGAAACATTTTTTTCATAAGGACTACATCAATCTTTAGTATAAGTTAATCTTGATCATAGAGGTTCAGATGAAAAGCAGCAAAGCACTTCCATCAGATTCTTTATTATAGTTCTAAAATTAAGAAAATGTATGTTGTCACAATGGGAATAAGAGATATAACATAATATTAATAAAAATTGTTGACTTCCCATAAAATAAGAACTCAGTATTGATATGTTAATGATGAAGTAAGTAGAGACATCTTATTCACATTTGAGCTGTGAAATTTCTATATGGAATGAGTATTATCTTTGAAAAAAACAAAAAGATATCTTAAATCCCAAAAGTCCGGAAAATAACACGAAGTCATTATCATTATTTGCAATGAGCAAAAAACATTGCATTGTTGTGATAAACCCAAGTCACCTGGAAGAAAAAAAGAAACAAAACAAATTAGAAAAGACCACAAAAATTGAAGAGTGGTTGAGACTAATAATAAAGGTGAGAATATATATGTCGTAGTTTTAGATAAAAAATCAGCAAAGTTGTTGGAAAGAGAGACACTGAGGATGAAACTATGCCATCAGCTTTAAAAAAGTAATTACATTTTAAACTGCCAAATTTGGAAGATATATGTGTTTAAACAGTGTGAAAAGTAAATAAATTGTGATTATATAAGTATAATAAAAAAACAGGTACATGCGTATTTTTTCTAAAATTGTAGGATTTTTTTCTAAACTACTTATTTATTCTTTTAATTTAAAAAAGAATATGTTGATAGTAGTCTATAAAACAGGGTTTTGAAGTTTATAGGGCTGTGGGCATTCTTTTTTAATTTTTAATTTTTTGAGATATAATCCTATCCAATAAAGAGGAAATATGCAAATTGACTGTCACACCATCACAAAGATGGCGGCTCCCACAGCAGAGACGGGGTTTCTGTAACACAAGATGGCTCCACCCACAGCGGAGGCCTAACGAGCCTTAATGAGCAATAAGCAGGGACCTGAGGCTGCATGGCACTGGGCTGGGGCAGAGGACCTGAGGCTGCACCCCTGACCCGGTGGGGCTTGACAGGGGACCTCAGGCAGTACTCACCACCCAGTGGGGCTTCACAGGGGACCTCAACATGTTCCCCCCACACCGGTACTAGGCCAGGGACCTCAAGATGCTCCCCCGGCCCTGGGCAGGGGGACCTCAGGCCGCGCCCCCCACCCTGGAGCTGGGGGACCTGAGGCTGTGCCCCCTGCCCAGCGGAGCTTGACGGGAGCCCTGAGGCTGCACCCTTCACCTGATGGGGCTTGACAAGGGTGGAGCAGGCCGGGTCCTGATCTAGCCCAATGGGGGTGGGGCCGGCTGGGTCTGAGTCTCGCATAATTTTGAGGCACCGTGGGTGGGCAGGGACTTGACTCTGGGTCCCGTGGCATGCCCCAGACTCTGGCAGGAGGAAGACTTTCATATACATTTTACTAATTTTCTTTCATCTCTGACATTTCTATTATAGAGAAAGGGCAAATAGCAATATTAAAATATTTCCTCTAATTAATCCCCTTTTAATGTGCATGAATTTCATGCACTTGGCCACTAGTTGACATATAATATTGATGCCAAAATTTCTATTTGGGTCCGAGTTCATTGTGTTACAAAATTGAAGAATGAGTTCATGGACAAAAACAGTAAGCAGAAGCAAAGTTTATTGAGAGATAGATGGACTCCCTGCAGCAAGGAGCAGCAGGAAGGGAGCCCAAAGCAAGTTATTGGTGAAGCTTCTTTGTCTTAGGTTCCAAAGTCCCATGGCCCTTCAGCCAGCCCTGGAAAGGATGCAGCTAGGGTCCTTGGAGAGCCAAAAAGCAGGCCAGTGTCCAGAGCTTCTGTGCTGTGTTGCCCATGCAGTGTTGCAGCCAGGTGTAGCTCAACATCCAAGATAATTAAAGTCCATTAGTCCTTGTGTAGCGTCTCATATGGCCATAAGCCACTTGACACATGGGAATATATCCTCGGCCAGAGGAGAGCTAGGAACCTAGTGTACCTGAGAGAGATGAGAATGTGCTTCTTTGTCTAGGGGTAGATATATGTTTTGCTAGCTCCTGATTGGTTGTTTCAAAGAATTCTGTCTTAGTAACATTCTTGGAATTGATTATTCGCCTCATTGCTTTGTGATTAGTTATCTGCAAGCTGCCTGTTTTAGCAACATCTATACATTTTAAAGCTCAGTTCTCTAGTGCACCCTTCTCTCCCTGCCCAGCTGGGTTGTCTTAGCATTACCCGCCTACCTAGGTTCAGCTCTAGGTCCTTTTGTTGACTGCCTAGCCCTCTTCTATCTCCTCAATATTGCTGTACATGATAGTCCCAGGACTTCTTTATCTTATAACTGGAAGATTGAGTTTTTTGAAAACCAGCAATTTTGCCTGTCCTTTCTTCTCCCCCCTCTGCCCCTCTGGCAATCATCAAATCATCAATCTATTCTCTGTAGCAACAAGTGTAATTATTATTATTGTTTTGTTTTTATACTGTTGCTATATTTTGACTACTGTAAATAATTCTGTAATAAGCATGGAGTTGCAGATATTTTTCCAAGATAATAATTTATTTCCTTTTATTTGAATGCATGCATATATTTTTAAGTAAATAGAAAAATTAGATGTAAATACAAATATCTAAATATGTGAACATATTAAGTTAAATTAGTAGAGAGAAAGAAAACTAAAACTTACAAGGACTAGAGAAATGACTATTATTTTTTAAATGTCTTTTCTATAAGGCACAACAGTATGATGAAAAGTGACTTTATACACAAACTGACAGTAAGACAGGTGACAATGATGAAGAATCAGGCAATTGTGTTTATTTTTGTATTTATGCGAGAGAAGTTAGCTTGAAAAGCAGGCAGACAGGGCAGGGGTAGAGTGGGAAACAAAAGCAGGTGAAACATAGTCAGGGGCAGACATGGCAGTTTGAGCAAACCTCACCACAGAAACCAACCATGCTGAAATAATAGAATGTTTTTGACACAAAACAGGAGGCATGTGAAACCAAGGGAGGTCCTGCAACAACATGGTGTACTGATGCATAGGAACAGAGAAAGTTCAGGAATGCATGCATATATTTTTAAGTAAATAGAAAAATTAGATGTAAATACAAATATCTAAATATGTGAACATATTAAGTTAAATTAGTAGAGAGAAAGAAAACTAAAACTTACAAGGACTAGAGAAATGACTATTATTTTTTAAATGTCTTTTCTATAAGGCACAACAGTATGATGAAAAGTGACTTTATACACAAACTGACAGTAAGACAGGTGACAATGATGAAGAATCAGGCAATTGTGTTTATTTTTGCATTAATGCGAGAGAAGTTAGCTTGAAATGCAGGCAGACAGGGCAGGGGTAGAGTGGGAAACAAAAGCAGGTGAAACATAGTCAGGGACAGACATGGCAGTTTGAGCAAACCTCATCACAGAAACCAACCATGCTGAAATAATAGAATGTTTTTGACACAAAACAGGAGGCATATGAAACCAAGGGAGGTCCTGCAACAACACGGTGTACTGATGTATAGGAACAGAGAAAGTTCAGGTTCATTGCTGGGCAAGAACAATGTGGGAATCAATCAGGTGGTGACACAGGTAGATATAGAGCAGGTTTAAAGCACATCTATACCCCTAGACTGACTAGCTTCACTGGAAACCCATTATTGGGCTCCCTCCCCAATAATAAAGGAGAGTCTGAATCTGCTTGTAATGAAATTTCCATGCTTTTGCATAAATCTTCTGGTCCACAGAGCTCATTCTTCAGTGTTGGGAGACATGACCTCGGGGAAAAAGTTTGGTTCACCGTTCTGGTTATCATGTGTATGTATGTATGTATGTATGTATTCAACCAATCAAGTATTTTAGAGTCTAATTTTTTTCATATGATATAAAAATGTTATTCCTGTTCTAGTGTAAAAAATATATAAAATTAAAAATGCATTTACATGGAAAGAGATAATCATTGGGAGACATGACCTCGGGGAAAAAGTTTGGTTCACCATTCTGGTTATCATGTGTATGTATGTATGTATATATTCAACCAACCAAGTATTTTAGAGTCTAATTTTTTTTCATATGATATAAAAATGTTTATTCCTGTTCCAGTGTAAAAAATATATAAAATTGAAAATGCATTTACATTGAAAGAGATAATCAACTAAGTTTCAACACTTAGAATTACTTTAAAATAGATTATTTTGATTTTGTAACATAGAAATCCACACCTGAAACCTATATGTTCATGTTGACCAATGTCACCCCAATCAATTTAACAAAAAAATATTAAAAATAATTTTATTAATAGGAATGAAGGACTTGCTCATGTATAATTTCCCTCATAGCTGTAAGAGATATTTTAAATATATTCAATTACTAAAAAAAGTCCATTGTGTATATTTTGGTTGTCATAATCAAAATATTCTTATATTCAGATTAATTCAATTCAGTTAATTCTTAGCAAAAATTGTATGTATCTTGATACCTATGTTTAATATTTAATATTAAGTGAAAAAAATTTAAATTACCAAACATGATTATTGTTACCAGAGAAATCAGTGGGCCAGTTTTCCCTGACCCTAGTGGCTGTGGGATGGCTCTTGCGATATCTCCAATTTACATATGTAGCCTACACTTTCCTTGCACAGGGATAACTGCTGATAGACATTTTCATGATATCATGTATTAAAGAAATTATATTTAAGCAACAAAATATTTTTATTAAATAGAAAGTAAGGTCAAATGTATATAATTTTTACACTAATAATTTAGTACTGTACTTCTCAACATGGAGAATGTCCAAATTTGATTATAATTCTTTGTGGTATTATCATGGACTGTATTCTTAGTAAATATGATGCTGTAGTATGCAGCTTCTAAAATGACTCCACTTGTCCACTCTTGGTATTCAGGCAATTGAATAATCCTCCCCTTTGAGTGTGGTCTGGACCTGAGGACCCATTTCTCCAGTTGACAACTTAATTGCAGCCTTAATTGTGAATGACCCTAAACAAGATCATCCAGCCAAGTACATTCCACCCCCCACTCAAAGAAACTATGAAATAATAGACGTTTGTTATTGTAAAGCCTAAATTTTTGAGCTATTTTTTTACACAGCAGTAGATAAATAAAACAGTTGCCCAAAACCAAGAAACTATTTTTTAATTAGTTTTAGATTTATTTAAAGTTTTAACTCCTATATATTTCTTTATATTTCCACTTTATGAATAAATTCTATTGTCCGGGAAGGATTAATTAATTGGGAGAATAATTTATTCTGTACTTTTAGCCACTTTTCTGATCTTTCCTCTAGATTATGTGCTACTTTTAATAGCAACAGTAAAAATAAAAAAGAAACAAAAGTATTCTTTATCACAACCTTTATTATCATAATAAAATATCTTAATAAATGTAATTTAAAAAATGTGAGACTGCTTAAATATATTAATTAAATGGAATATTAGGATATAATTCAAATAGTATAATTGAATGAGTTTATTAATATTAATTTTAATAATTTAATGTTTGTATTTTATATATTTTAATGATGTTAAACAAACTACAAATATTAGGTAAATTAAATATTTATTCTTTTTTATTAGACATTTTCTTTTACTGCTTCAATAATTTCAGAAAATCTTTAGTTAATTTACATGAAATTTCCATACGATTTCAATAATAATGACTCAAATATGTGAGTGATTTAATATTTGACTGAGACCTATTGTACTATTTTTAAAAAATATTTTATTGATTTTTTTTACAGAGAGGAAGGGAGAGGGATAGAGAGTTAGAAACATCGATGAGAGAGAAACATCGATCAGCTGCCTCCTGCACACTCCCCACTGGGGATGTGCCCACAACCAAGGCACATGCCCTCGACCAGAATCGAACCTGGGACCCTTGAGTCCGCAGGCCGACGCTCTATCCACTGAGCCAAACCGGTTAGGGCATATTGTACTATTAATGGTAGAAAACTTTCACCCAGCACTTCTGTCTCAGATATTGCATTAAAATAGTGAAAATTCAAGTGTATATCATAGAACCTTGCTGGTCTATAACCTGTCTGGTTAATGAAAAAGTAAGTACAGAAATTATCTATAAAGATTAAAAACTGTATAGACATTTAACAGAAAAAATAATTACAAATTTAACATTCAAATAATCTTTAGATAACAATAAAATATAGATTCAGAAAATGGCTTTTTCAATATCCTCCGTAGCCATCTTTTATCTTATGCTTCTGAGTTTAGTGTAGATAATGTATCCTGTGACTTTGACGAATTTATTTATTCTAAAGTTTGCGTGTTTGTGTGTGCGTGTGTGTGTAATTAAAAAATAAAATAACAAGAGAAACTGCTGCACACCTATAATAATGATTTAAATGCAAACAAAAATGAAACAACAAAAATAAAATTGAAGATACCAATTGCTTATGAGGATGCTGATAAGCAGGGACTCTCTTTAGTTATTTTGGAAATGCACAATTAAACAGGTATTTTGAAAGACAGTATGGTAATTTCTTACATAGCTAACCATTATTTTACCTTGCGATCTAGCAATTGTTCCCTTAGGTTTTTACTCAATTAATAGGAAAACTTTTGTGCACAGACACTCGAACACAGAAAACACTGCACACGGATGTTTATAACAGTTTTATGTTCTCTCAATTATTAATGTTCATAATTGAAACATTTGGAAACAACCAAGATGAATGGATAAACTAACTGAAATATATCCACACAATGGGATATTAATCAGTAATAAAAAATGAGCTATCAAACAATACAAAGATATGGGTGAATGTTATGAATTTTATCAATATTGCTAAGTAAAAGAATCCAGTCTGAAAAGCTACATAATGAATCAATTTCCAACTATGTGATATTTGGAAAACAAAACAAGACAAATATAAAAAATCAACAAAGAGAATTACAGATATCATGATGGGTTGCAGAATTCGACAAAATAATAAATTATATTATGAGGTATTAAATAATCTTACTGAAAAGTGTGTGGGAAAATATGCTCAACTAAGTAAGTGGAGTCTGTAAGACTAAATGCAAAATAAACTGTACAAAAGCCCTATACTATAGTTGCTAAAGTTATTCTCCACAGGGACTTGTTTAACAATTCTGACACTGCTATATATATTTTTTGGAATTGAATATTTAAATAATGGGTGGTCGACAGTGGGAACCAGGTGTCTCTCAGTTGAAGTGGGAGGTTGAAAACATGTAAGAAGATGAGGTAAGAATGATCCATGTGTTAATGGACTAGAATTGTATATATCAATATGAGCATCAATATCAATAATGTTAATATAGATGCAGGTACATATAGAAGGATATTCTAAATTTTTTAAATTAGTGGATTTGTCTATTTCTCTTTTCAGTGATAACAGTATTTGCTTCATGCATTGTGATATGCTATATTACTAAATTTAAAATTGTTAGGTCTTCTTGGAGAATTGGATTCTTTATCATTATGTAATGTCCCCCTTTGTGATACATATTTCTAAGTCCATCAATTTTAACATATCTATGTCTTTATATATAAATTGGGTTTCTTACAGACAATGTAGAGTGGTATATTTGTTTATTATCCACCTTGAAAATCTTAACTTTTTAACCGGTACATATGAACCACTCCAATTTAAAGTGTTTATTTATATAAGTTTTGATTAATATCAACCATGTTTGTAACTGTTTTATGTACATTGCATTTGCTCTTTATTGCTTACTAGAGGCCCGGTGCACAAAAATTTGTGCACTCAGGGGGTGGGGGGAGGAGAGGGTCCCTCAGCCCGGCCTGTGCCCTCTCGCAGTCTGGGACCCCTCAGGAGATAACGACCTGCTGGCTTAGGCCTGCTCCCAGCTGGCAGAGGGCAGGCCCAATCTCTAGGTGCAGCCCCTGGTCGGGCTCAGAGCAGGGCCGATTGGGGAGTTGGAGCGCCGCCCCCTGTCATGCACAGAGCAGGGCGGATCGGGAGGTTGCGATGCCACCCCTAGTCACGCTCAGGGTAGAGCTGATTGGGGGGTTGGGGAACCACCCTCTGTCATACTCAAGGCAGGGTCGATGGGGAGGTTGCGGCGCCACCCCCTGTCACGCACAGAGCAGGGCCGATCAGGGGTTTGGGGAGCTGCCCCAAGTCACTCACAGAGCAGGGCCCATCAGGGGGGTTGGGGCTCCATACCCTGTCACGCACAGAGCAGGGCCAATCAGGGGGTTGAGGAGCGCCCCCCTGTCACACACAGAGTAGGGCCGATAGGGGAGTTGGGGCACCGCCCCCTGTCACACACAGAGCAGGGTGGATCAGGGG
>NW_005367809.1:1149417-1153777 GCF_000412655.1 Myotis brandtii | reverse complement strand
TTGGCTTCCTCCGTCACTGAAGCAAGCAAGCCTCATGTTCGCTTCAAGCTGCCTGGCTGCCGGCCGCCATCTTGGCTGACAGTTAATTTGCATATCGCCCTGATTAGCCAATGGGAAGGGTAGCGGAGGTACGGCTAATTACCATGTTTCTCTTTTATTAGATAGGATATTTGTCCGCCTTCTCTGTTTTAATTGAGCATTTTATATGATTCAATTTTATATCAGTCTGCTGATGAGCTCATATAAAGCCTTCTTCATTCTCTTATAGTGTTTTGATGTGTATAATTTTATCTTAATTCTTTTAGAGAGTTCTCATCTTTTTGCTTACACTACTCATTTCTTTTTGTATGTTGTCTACTTTTTATATTTGGACACTTAACATATTTTAAATTCCTTTCCTAATGACTCTAAAATCTGTGTTATATCTGACTCTGATTCTGATGCTTGCTTTGTATTTTCACTTGAATTTGGATATGGCTGAGATTTTTACAGTGAAAACTTGGTAAGGTTCCTGGAAGTAAAATCCAAAAAGTGTTCGGTGGGGTCGGGGGACAAGAAGAGATAAATCAAATAACTTATATGCATAGCCCATGGACATGGGCAATAGGGTGATGAAGACTTGGGGGAGTAGGGGCTGGACGGAGGGGTTTAAGAAGGGGGAATGGGAGACATCTAATACTATCAACAATAAATTATATGCATATTAAAAAACTTGGTGAATTAATAACTAAAAACAACCTGTTAATTTCATTATAAGCAAATATTTATTAAAAGTATTTTAAAATTTAAAAGGTGTTGGGTTTCCTCTAAGTTTGAGGCACCTGTAATTTCTTGCTCTCATATTAGTCTACAGTTGACATCTGGCAATTCAATAATATTACCTTTTAATTTCTTCTATGATTTATGTCTCCAGCTGCTTCTGCTTCTGCTCCAAGTAAGCAGATCTTGTCTGTGACTCTCCCTTTTCTTAAGAATTCATATTGGGGATTTGCCCCCAAAACTCCATTCTCCAATGTGCCCAAGGAAAGTAATTCATGTTCAGTTTATTTAGCTTGTGCTTGTTGTAAAAATGGAAATGGTGACTTCCACGCTCATCACATGTTGGGGCTGAAAGCAGAAGTCATGCCCGTCTATTTTTATGCATGCTTTTCATAGAAAATTTACTTAATAAAGAAAAATATGAAGAATGTAAAAAAATACACATTTGTATAAAAAATACAAATTCTGTTCTGACATTATATTTTTCAGTATAACGATTAGTAAAAGAGAATGAGAGATGATAGATAGGTAGTGGGAGAGATATGAAAGAATCCTGGAACTATGTTAAAAAGGGGAAATGAGAACTATAAAGCTAGCTTCATCTCAGACAATGCATGAAAACTACACAAAGAAACAAGTGTTACTCTGGCTGGTGTGGGTCAGTGATTACAGCGTCAGCCATTGCACCAAAGGCTCTCCGGTTTGATTCCCAGTCAAGGGTTCATACCTCAGTTGCAGGTTTGATCCAGATGCCAGAGGCAACCAATCGAGGGGTCTCTCTCACATGGGTGTTTCCTTCTCTTTTTCACTCTCTCTCCTCCCTCCTTCCTCCCTCCCTTCTACTCTCTCTAAAAAAAAAATCAATGGAAAAAATATCCTCTGGTGAGGATTAACAAAAAAACACAAAAAACAAAAAGGAAGAAGCAAGTGTTATTTTAGTACTTTAAAGAATGGCTGTGCCAAAGCCACAAATACAGGTTTCTTTCCAACTAGCTTTTCACAATAGTCCAGGTAACCAATGTTTTTAAATAGGACCTTTCAGTGGGTTTTATTTTTATTTCAGTAGCCTGAGTGTATGTTTTATAAAAAAAAGCTGGGGGAGTCTTTTGCCAATGTGAGTTATATAAGGTTATAGAAAAGAAAATTGTCAGAAAATACTTAAGTTAAATAAATCATGAATAATCTCCTGATTTACGATAAATATCGAAAACATGTTAAACAATGTAGGTTTTTAAATACACTCTGCTTTTAATATCTGGGGTTCCAGCGATGGAAGTGTTTATCCCTTTTCCTGCCATTTCAGATAGGTGCATATTATGTAGAGCACATGCAAGCTCTCTGTTCAAAACTTGACTGCTCTTTAAGTTCTACTCTTAGTATACCTTCATATCATAACACTTTTCTATTGCTGTACCCTTTCTTTGGGTCTCCATTCTGCCATTAATAGACCTAGGAGAAAATATACTAGTATGTCTATGTATTAATATAATCATGAGCTTGTTTACAAAATAAAAAGATCAAATCAAGTACCAGTTTCTGATGTTTACCCAGCTTCAGGTTCTAAAAAGTCTAGATAATTTATAGTCAATTTAATTCATTAACTTATTTTCTTACATACCATTTAGTAAACTAAAAAGTTCTACTTAATTTGCCATTATTAACTCTTCAAATTTGCTTATGAAATAATAGGATTCAGTTTCAAGTATGGGCAATAAATATTTTTTGTTGGTAAATACGTATGTCTTAACATGTTAGAGTTGAAAGGTATCTTATCACAGTGAAAAGAATTGACCTGAGATTTAGAGATACTTGAACACACACACACACACACACACACACACACACACACACATCCAACACTGTATGTCATATATGTAACTATAAATTGTGCACATGTAATCAAATATTACTTTATTAGCATGCATTGTTGACCAATCACAAGTATAAAATACTTTTGAGTTTGCTCCTTATTCTTTTATTATCATGCATTTCTTCCTCTCTTCTATCTAAAATTCAATGTTGTGTTACAGTATAAGTCTTCTGTGATCTGTACTGGAGGGAATACTACTATTTTTTCTCTGTGGCTCCTTTTCATCCACGGTCCATGTGAATTATAACATACATCAATATAAAACTGCATATGGATCTTTGTTTTTTTATCTATGTAACTACATTACATTTTACCTAGTACCTATAAATGTAATAAATATTTTTTATTCTATTTATATATGTTTTTTGAATCAATTCCATTTATTATTTCTTTAAAAATTCAGTCTAAATGTACATGATATTTTAGTTTTTAAATATGTATCCAGCTGTTGATTATTCAGCTCATGCTCTTTTCTCTCTTATGGCTTCTCATTGCAGCAGTTCTCACATGGGAACATACTGCATGGGTATCTGAGTGCTACTGTTCCCTGGGTAGGGTCATGGTATTGAACAATTTGTTGTGAACTGTAGATTTTATGCTGCCATCTCCATGAATACATTTTGTTAGGACTTTCTATATATTAGGTGGTCTATACACATTTGAATTTTCTTCAGCTAATGCTTTGCCTTAAGATGATAGCACAAAACACTAAGTTTAAATTGACCTTAATTTTTTTAAAAATATACCAATTTTATTGGAAATTATGTAGTTATTTCAAGATTTCTAGAATATGTTGGTTATGAATAAACTGTTGAAAACTTAAGTCTCAAAGTAAACTTTATTTTTCCCGTATACTTTCTAAATGAAAGGAACATGGATACAGACTTCTCTCTTAGGAGGGCAGAAATCAGAAACAGACGATTTAAGCCATTTCCACTTCTTTATTTCCTGATGATACTGATGAAATAATACCCGGGAATAAAATGAAGGAATAAAGTGAAGAATAAATAAATTAAAAGAGAGAGTTTAAATAACTTGTCTAAAATAAGATTGCAGGTGAGTGTCAAACCTGGAATTTGATAGCAGGCAGTCTAGTTTCAGGAGTTCCTTTCTTAAATATTAGAACTTTATATCACAGCAACATTTTTTTTTTGCCAAATATTTACCAGGTTGGAAAGTTCTAATGTAAATACAGTATATTTATTTTTCCCAAGAGATATATGAATTCTTCCCCAACTTTGTATAATGTTCAGAAGTGGAGCACCTATTGCAAACTAAAACCTATAACAGGAAACATCACATTGCATAATATACAAGGAAAACTGGAGATTTTAATATATGTACTAGAAGCCCAGTGTGCGAAATCGCACAGCCCCACCCACCCGCGTGCACCTTGCAGTGCTCACAACCCCGCCTGCCCGTCACCCCACCCACGCGCATGCACCCCACCACACTTGCAGCCCTGCGCACCCACATGCGCCTCCCCGTGCCTGCCTCGCCGTGCCCACCTGCCCACCATCCTGCCTGCCAGCCACCAGCCTTGCTGTGATCAGAGCCTGTGGGCCACGCTGCATGAGCCAAAATCGCACAAGACCCCAGAGATCCGCCACACCAGGTGGGACTCCAGACCCGCTGTGCGAGGTGGGACCCCAGTCCTACCGTGCCGGCGAGACCCATCAGTGCACCTCCTGGTGACCTGTTGTTTGGTTGTTACGACGTTATGGTGTTACA
>NW_005367809.1:1135690-1149373 GCF_000412655.1 Myotis brandtii | reverse complement strand
ATAATATATTACACTGTAAATATAAGTGTATATATGTAATAGTTACAGTGTTCACAGTGATGACATTTGTAGAAAATGAATTGATCTGTGAGCTAATAAAGGTACTTTCCCTGTAAGTATTAGTATGTGTAGATAATGAATAATGAAGATGAAGCTGGGGAAGCTTTATTTAAAGCTGTGACACAATATAGAACTAGTCACAATAATATGACACTGTGAATATTTTGCACTAGTTTCACTAACATATCAAAGCCTACAGTAAATCTGGTTTTCAGATGACCTTGAGATCACTACAGCATATTAATCCCTGACATTTAAAAGATAGACTTACAGGATGAAGTCACTAAACTTATGCCAAACAGATACCTGTTTGTTTTCACTCTGTACTGTATTACTACCATTAGCAAGGTTTTGTGTACGCAAAAGTTGGATGTTTATACTTCCCAAACATTATACTCTCTTTTTCAGGCTAAAGTACCTGGGAGAAGATCTAATAGCTACCTTAAAACCAAAACCAACATGAGTACAGCTTACTCAATGGTCATATTTAAGTATAAAAATAATAAAAATACCCACAGGGATTTAACATCCCAATTATATACAATTTTCTCAGATGATCAGATGAGATATTTTGTTTCCCAGAATATTACTTATCTTCCCTGGTGGTGGATATTGCCGTAAAACTTATTGTACCTAACGTAAGGCTATCCTATTTTGGACAAATCTAGCCTCTTAACATAATTTAATTTTTCTGGATGATGTTTTCCCAAATTGCTTGGGAAGTTTAGTGAAAAACTGACATTGAGTTGTACTCTAATAAAATTATGCATTTTAAAATCTGTTTATATTTTAAATAAATAATAGGATGTCAAGATGACCATTTTAATATATATCCTTTTATGTTCTTCTCTACCAAAAATCTATCCAAGTCAGATAATACACTGATAATAACTGATAAAGGCAAATATTTAAAAATAACTGACTAAGGGAGAGAGTACAAATTGACTAAAGTGATTTGAAATGTGTCATTTATTTTTGCAAACATGCATTTAAAATATTTTTAAATTCAAATACCAATATTTAATTCTTAGTAACACAATTTAATACTAGTATATGGGTTTTCCAGTCTCTTGGGCCTTTAATTTACGTTTAATTGTGCAGGAAATTTAAAATTAGGGAAAGGTTCTTTTTAGGGAATTGCTTGCTGAGCTACACATTCTGAGGGTCACCATTAAATAGCTCCTGTACTATCATCACCACTCCCTCTCCCACCCCACTGCATGCTCCCATTGGCTGAGTACTCCATATTCATCGCACTCATACTTTCATTAGTTTTGCAAACAATTGAATGATTATAAGTGTGCTTGGTGTGGGGTAAAGAAAAGTTAAATTGTGGTAAGTGGAATGAGCATGGATTGAAGTACCAAAATTTAATTCCTTTCACTGAAAATATATTTAAAATATATGTATGAATGTGAATATGCCATAATTATGCCAATTATTCTTACCACAATTATTCTAATACATTTTTATACTTTGAGTGAAATTGATATATTTAAAAATCCCCAATGAACAGCTCAAATTTTGGTTTGGGTTCTCATATACTTTCCAAATTTAACATTTCTACACTGACCCTTTGCACTGACTCTCACCTCTTCCCATAATATTAAAATGACTAATATTTTAATGATGAGTTTATAATGAGCATTCTTAAATATAAATATATCCATTTCACACAAGTTATAAGTAGATATGAATTACTTATAGAATTGCTTGGTTGAAAAAAAGAAGACATCTGAAAATATGTGACTCAAGCAAGGTAAAATGCATTTCCCTCTCCCAGCAGAGTTCAAAGGTAATTGATTGACAGGGTTTGAACCAATCTGTTGTATTCACATACTGTTTCCATTCTGAGGACCAAGGTGGCTATTTCTCTTCCTTGCCATTGGAAAATGACAAAACTGGGTAGTGCTCACACATTTCTGTGCATCATAAGAGACTCACATTATTGTTTCTTGCATTTCATTGGCTAGAAATTAGTCACACCAAAGAACAGATGTGCTGCAAAGTATAACGTCAAAGAAGTAGTACATATGTCCCCTGAAACTTGGCAGTATTAAGTTTAATAAAAGGAACTCAGATATTGTTAAGCAACTACAACTACCTGTTTGCCACAGAGAGAGCTGAAATAAAATTTTAAATCTGTATAATTCCAAATGTTCTTTTTTTAACCTCTATTTCATGCTAACTCCTCTTCTTTGCACTCACCTCATATCTGATTCAAATGGTTGTTATATCACTTATTATATATGAATAAGTATTAATTTTCAATAAGCCTGTTTTCTCTACTCTTGTGTTTAATTTTTGAGCACAAGATTAATATTTTATAAATACTTCACATTCCTGAACCCTGATAAAGATAGGCACTTAATTAATTAAAGAGTGTTGAGAGAATGAATAAACTTTTGATACAGTGATCACACTGCTCAGTATGTTTATTATTGTTGTTCACTGGTAATCAGAACATGTTAGAAAAAAATACCATTTATTCTTACAATATTTTTAAACACATATTTCACATTATATTGTATAAAACATTTTGGTGAGTTTTAATAGAAACTATGTGTTAGCTATCTAATCTAATAAAAGAGAAATATGCAAATTGCCCACACCTCCACTACACCCAAGCCACTCCCACCAACCAATCAGAGCTACTATATGCAAATTAATCCAACCAAGATGGTGGCTGGAAGCCATGGAGCTGGAGCAAGCAGGAGGCTTGGTTGCCCCGGCGATGGAGGAAGCCAAGCTTCCCGCCTGTCCTGGCTGGCTATGGCCTCCACTCAAGGCAACAAATTTTCAATTATAGAAGATAAATAAATTCCAGATACCTGCTTGCAGCCAGCCCTCACTGGGAGCTTGGGTGGCTGGGGGCTGTGGCCAGCCTGAAAATGGCCCTCAGCCCCTCACCCAGGCTGGCCAGGCACCCCAGCGGGGATCCCCACCCTGATCCAGGACACCCTTCAGGGCAAGCCAGCCTGCCCCCACCCATGCACCAGGCCTCTATCCTATATAATAAAAGGGTAATATGCAAACTGACCCTAACAGCAGAAAGACTGGGAATGACTGGTGACACACACTGACCACCAGGGGGCAAACACTCAATTCAGGAGCTGCCCCCTGGTGGTCAGTGCGCTCCCACATGGGGGAGCTCTGCTCAGCCACAAGCCAGGCTGATGGCTGCCAGCACAGCGGTGGTAGTGGGAGCCTCTCCCGCCTTCTCAGCAGCGCTAAGAATGTCCGACTGCAGTTTAGGCCTGCTCCCCTCTGGCAAGTGGACATCCCCCGAGGGCTGCTGGGCTGCCAGAGAGATGTCTGACTGCCAGCTTAGGCCCAATCACCTGGGGAGCAGGCCTAAGCCAGCATGTGGTTATCCCCCGAGGGGTCCCAGACTGGGAGAGTGCACAGGCCAGGCTGAGGGCCCCCCCCCCCAAGTGCACAAATTTTTGTGCACCAGGCCTCTAGTTATTTATAATTGTTTAGAGAATTGCTACTGTTATTATGTAAAATGCAGAATTACTGATTCATATCCTATCACCTGCCTAATTTTGTGATCTAAATTAGTTTGCTGTTTCAGAAAAAAAATGTGAAATGATTTTTGTGAAGTTATACATGTATCTGAGGGCAAGAATTTTATTTCTTTCCTATTTCCTTAGTTTCTGCACTTTCCAATGAATGAAACATTTTTCTAGGTGGTTTATTTTCTGGTTGAATTATTTTACGATGCTGTGTATTCATGGTTCTTAATGCTGGTTACATATCGCTTTCACTTGAAAATTCTTTACTTGTTTGCTTAAAAGACTTTGGTTTATTGACCCTGAGGATTCAGATTTCATATTTTGAGAATAGAAAATGAGGAACATGATTTTAAGCAGCCTCAAGATTGATCTTTATGTACAACCAGACTTAAAAAACAACTTCTTAAACATGAGCCAGGATGCAATAGTTGTTAGCAGCTCAGGTTCTGGAATAAATAGATAGAAAAAAAGTTCCAATTACACAACTTATGGACTATGGATTTATTATAACAATCCTACTTTAGAAAAAGTTAAACCTAGTGAAATTTGATTCTGACATTTCTGACATTAATAATTTTAATCTGCAGATAAATACATTGATTATTGCAAAACTGCTAGCAGACTTCCTGGTTACTAAAAGGTAACTCTAAATTCATGTTTCAGGAAATATGATACTTTGGGGGTAATTCAACAAAACAAATGATGAGAAACAAGAAATACTTTCATGAATCTTTTTAATATGCAAACTAAATTTTATTTTCTGGTTCCAAAAAAAGTATTGTAAATGAAAAAAAAAGTTTGTTTTTTAGGAGCAAAGCCCATTAGAGATGATGTTTGTTAAATAGAGAGTTTAGATTGTGAAAGTGGGGAGAGATCAATTGTTCTCTTTCTTCTTGTTCATAGGATTGAGGACCAGAAATTTGGATAGGAAAGATACAGGTAAGGCTAATTTTTTCAGCAAAGGTTAAAGTGACAGAATGATGAAGGAAATCTTCCTGAGGTAGTTGACCTATGTGACATGTATCAGTAAGAATCAAAACTGTGTTAATCACTCCTTATCACCATGTTGTAATTCTGTTATCACCAAATTTCAGCGAAGCTTTAAAAATGTTGAAATGTTATATAAGATGAGCCCTGAAGATTTAACAGATGTCTAAGAAGGCTGTGAAATGTACTAGGGAGAGATAAAGCAGCTTGTAAGTTGCCAATCCTGTGATCTTTATGAAATACACAGAGGAGTTCCAGTCATCAAGTGACCCTTCACTGGCTAGTGTGACAGACTGACATGCAAGATGGTTTTGTGATGCATGTAAGCATAGCTTAAAACTCCCAAATATATATGTAAAAGTTAACTGAGAGAAGACTTGAAGTCTTGAGATCAATAAAGATTACTAACTGATTAATGTTGTTAGGTAATTTTAAAAAGGAAAACTTAACGCCTAGAATAATCAGAGATGGGTAGCTCAAAGAAGAAATTGTGTACTGGGCTTTTATCCTATAGTGAAAAGACTATTAATTCAATAGCTTTCAGTTTCCTTGTTCTTCTTTGTTCTTACATCCTTTTGTTAAAAGATGAGTATATGTGTTCAAATATCACACACACATTGTGTTTCTTAAATTTTCATTTTCAGCACAGCATCTTAGTACACTTCTTCAGGACACTCATAATAGACTAAAGTTTTATCATCTTCTCTTCCTGCTATTTGGCCCTCTGCCATTTTGACAACATTGTGTATGTAAAAGATGATCTCTTGCAAAAAGTGAGCAGCCACACTCTAACTTCAGTGGTGTAGGTTACTCATCTACTTGCCTAATATTTGTGCAGCCCATTTATGGATATAATTAGGAAGAGAATGATGACAGCTTTTAAGAGAGAGAATAGAGTAGGGGATTTCTTGTTACTTCACAGAGCACTGAGATTTCTATAGAGAGTTTTATATTTGATAAAAATTATGATTCTCTGTTCCTAGAGGTACACAGTTTAGGTGGGCCAAAGTTTCTTCCATATCTATTTAAATTTTCCTCTAATTGAGAGGATGTTTAGGACATTGAATATTGTATTCATTATGACTGTGTTTTTACAAGTCATTAACTCACATTCTAGCATTGAATTATATACCACTTTTTCAGATTAATGACATTTCTTTTTCTTTTTTTAAAATATGTTTTATTGATTTTTTACAGAGAGGAAGGGAAAGGGATAGAGAGTTAGAAACATCGATGAGAGAGAAACATCGATCAGCTGCCTCCTGCACATCTCCTACTGGGTATGTGCCCGCAACCAAGGTACATGCCCTTGGCCGGAATCGAACCTGGAACCCTTAAGACCGCAGGCCGATGCTTTATCCACTGAGCCAAACCGGTTAGGGCGACATTTACTTTTCTATATTGATATTTTAGTGGAAATTGGGAAGTCTGTCACAGGTAATATTTTAAAACCAGAATTGCATAGATTCCTTATGAGAAAAAGATGTGGTTAAACTAAAACCCCCAAATTTATTCAACGTTATGCTACTTCTACATGCAACTAATATGCTGTTATTCCCATAGAGAAAGTATTTCCTAGTTGATTAATGTTATAATATGAAGGAGAAATTTTCAAATTAAAATCAAGATTGATTTCATTTGCAACTTGATACATGACCTATTCTGTGTAATTTTACAAAAGCCAAGCAATTTCAAAAAACATAAATAGTGTACAAAAATAAGAAAACATTAAAACAGTTAATGTCATTTTATACCTTGTGAATTTCTTTTTAATTTTAGGGTTTTGTTTTTCATTTTTCACCATTGCATTAATTTATTTTTAGAATTTGTTTTATTTTCTATTTTTATATATTTTTTATTTATTTTATGTTTTCCTCATTACCATTTATCGCTCCTATACCTTCTTTCACCTCAACCAATCCACACTCCACAATCACCACACTGTTGTCCATGTTTGTGAGTTCCTTCTATTCTTTTATTCATTTATTTGTGCATTTATAATGTAATCAAAGTACAATGTTTAATTTTTAGTTAAAACCTGTCTTCATATATTTTCACATATCACATAATATTGTAAAAATTTGGTGTTCTTTAGATTGACTTTATCTGTGAAAATAATCTTTTGATTTACTTTGTCTTTGAAAGTAGTGTGCAAGTTAACAAATCTATGTTGTGAATGTTTCATGTTTGTAGCTGAATGTCAAATAGAAATTTATTTAAAATTTATGTAAATTTTGGATTCCATATTAAGCTTTATTGTTATTAAATGGTGCTGAAATGAATGCTAAGGAGGTATATTGAGCAATCCAAAAATCTGAGGAACTGGCTTCATAGACTTCCTTAAATTTCTAACATTACTATTATTATTACTATTATCATTAACATCATTATCTGAAAGAAGTTTTTGGATACATATTAGAGAGGTACTGAGCCATCTCATAGTGATTTTAAGATAGGTGAAAATATGAAATACATGCTTTTTGGAAACTGCACTAATAGTAATTTTAAATTAATTTTTTCCACAATAGCATCCCCTTGTCCCACCTACAATATCTGAAGTATACACTCTCTGAAACATTCTTAGAATCTCTGTTTCCTATACTTTCCATTTTTTGTCCTTGTAAATTACCAGATACTTATTCTGAAGTAGACTTTCTAAAGATTTAGAAATGTGAACATGAAGATTTCTTCTCCTGAAATATTCTTACTAATGGATATTGTCCAAGCAATTTGTGCAACACTATAAGTCGACTGCTGTAAATTCATTTCTTTTTCTGTTTCAGTTTATTGTAGGACATACTCAAAATCAATACAAAATGTGGAGAAATTCTGCTTTGGGGAAAGTAGCTCTGTTAAGCAATGTTTGGATATATGTTTCTTGACAGAAAAGTCTATAAAAAAGAGGACATGCTATGTTTTATTTTTTTAATGTTTAAAGGTTAGCTCTGTCAAATGAAAGTTTTCACCAGGCAAATACTAGGTCACACAAAAATAAATACTAATGAATACACAGTGAAATATTAGTTATTTATTACCTTGAATATGGAAATTCAATTTCTAATTATATGTGTCAATGTAAAAATACTCATCTTCTAAAAGCTCATTTTTATTTTGAAACTTGAATAAAGTCACTAGTCTTCTATGTATTATCCCTACGATGATAGAACTCACATGCAGCATAGCTTGCAGCTTAATTAATGAGTTCAATTTTTCACATTATCTTCTATTTAAACATAAGTGTATCACTTTTCTATATTTTCCTTTCATTTCCTCATATTTGTCTGCTACAGACATTTAAAATTTAATATTCAATAGGCAATACAAAAATACTTTGCATAAAGTAAATATGTAATTTATGGTGAGTTATATCTTCATGATTCTGACATGTCAATAAAAATAATAACATATCCAGGAGCAGCCAAAAGTAGGTATACAGTTGCTCATATGGAAAAATACAAATCAATCAATAAATAATAATACCAGAATAAACTGTGTTTCACATACTAACAACTCTAAACCTACTTTTTCCCACTCAGTACATTATGGCTAGTGTCATTCAGCTATCATTAGAGTTGTATACATAGGTTACTAGATAATAATGGGCAGTACCAATTCATGGAGCAGCTATAGATCGTTAAGCACTATTCACACTGGAAGTATTACTAAAGCAGGAATTATCTTTATAAATACTTTTAAATATTTGACTTTTTCTTACAGAATTGAATGAACTAACAATATCCTTGCAGTTAATATTATACATTTTAAGCTTCAAGAGTTAATTTTTCATTATTAATTGGGATAAGCCATAGTTCTATAGTTCATGGTTAATAGTTAGATGCCCAATGTATGTATAGTAGTGAGTCATCAGATTAGATTATTGGTGTTGGCATTTGCATTTAGAGGAAATTATTCCTTCTTTAATGGCTCTTGAAATATCAGAAACTTAATACTCTTTCCTAAACTGCCTATTAATAAAATTAATTCTAAGTATATTACTTCATGAACACCAATTAGCCTTATCTTTCTGTGTCAAGTGATAGTAATCTGGTTTGTCTATCACCAACAGCATTAAAGATTCAAAACAGTTCTCAAACATTATGTTTCCCTCATCTGGTCAGATGTTGCTGAGTAATCAGCATTGCATGATCACAGACCATTTCTCTGTGTTATGTTTAAACTGGAATGACATTCATGATTGACAGTTTTAGAATTGCTAACCATGTTCTCATTTTTCTACCTACAATCAGAATCACATCTTTGCATTATAGACAATGGGCATATCACTTACTTTGTAGACTTTGTCAAATAGCACTAATGCTTCAGGTATAAGATTTCTACAGCCAATTTTCTTGTAATCCCTGGGATGTACCCCATCTAGCGTTTCGTATTTTTATCTGCACAATATTGTAGTTTCAAATTCGTCTCCTTTTTACATATCAGTGTATACAATACATGCTACTATTCATTTCATTTTGTAATATTTGAGTACATTTATTAGCTTTACATATGATTTTTTTCTTAGAATTAAAATAATGATATATATCACATTATGTATTAAAGTCATAATGTTTTTTTTAAATATATTTTATTGATTTTTTACAGAGAGGAAGGGAGAGAGATAGAGAGTCAGAAACATCGATGAGAGAGAAACATCGATCAGCTGCCTTCTGCACATCTCCTATTGGGGATGGGCCCGCAACTCAGGTACATGCCCTTGACCGGAATCGAACCTGGGACCTTTCAGTCCGCAGGCCAACGCTCTATCCACTGAGCCAAACCGGTTTCGGCAAAAGTCATAATGTTTTAAATGAGATACTTTAAATGTCATCTGAACAGTACCATTTTGTATTGCATTTATGGCTTATTTTCTCCCAATTTTCTTATCTGTTTTATATTTTGTAGCAAAGAGATAAACCTAAAACCATATCCCCATAATATGCTAGACAGTGATAAACACATAATATGAAAAATTCTGTTTGTGTTTAATTTGTAAAGTTTTCTCATATGATTACCATAACATGCTGTTTGAATAAAAGAAAAAAAGTAGGACATCTCCCCAAAACAACATATTATACTGTATGCTGCAAAGAAAAAAAATTAATCTTGTCATTATTATTGCATTATTAGTTGAGTGTCAAGTCTTATCCCTAAATATGAAAGAATCTTGGATTGGAATAATGTGAAGATTGTGCAGTGCCAAATAAAACAGTCTAAATAATCCAGCTTATATGTTTTAGTAGGAAACTTAAAAATCATAATAATAAATAAAGGGTTAGAATTCTGAGTCCTAAAATAGTGATAATTTAGGCATATTTCTAAATCTTAGAATATAGAGTAATAAAGAAACCATTTCTAATATTCAGATATGATTTCTTGTTTAGTATAAAACAAATGAGTCACTACTCCAGAAGTTTTCACTCCAGTGATAGAAAATTTGCATGAATAAACTTGAACAGAGATACTTTATGCTATGAAATGATGCAGTGCAAAGAACACTGAGGAACACAAATAGTTCAGATACAAATAAAAGAAAATAAATAAGCGGTACAATAACATTAAGTTGGAACCATATTCACAAAATTAAAGTTGGAACATAGCTAACTTAAGGGATTTTAAATAATTTTAAATATGCTCTTACTATTTTTATAAAACAATAACATGCATTAATATTAATTTTGCAACTTAAAGCTCATCCAGACAGGAAAAGAATTTCTCTTCCAATTACTGACTGTGAAGAAAAAAAAAAACTATTGAAATATATCTGTCAGGGCCCAGAAAAAAACAAATTGTATGCTCAATTTTTATTTTAATGGGAATTTAATAAAAGTGGGTGAAATTTAGAGGACCCAAAAAAGGTACCTGCAGCCAGGACCTACCCGGACACTAGAGGGAAGGAGTAGTAACCCAGAAGATTAATTTTATTAAGAGAGTCCCCTGGAAGCTGTGACCTTTGTAGAGGTTTCAATTACCACAAAGACCCTTCATTGAGTAAGCCAGATAATTAACATCTTGAACTTCCCCTTCTCCATCCTGAAATTTCATGAAAGTTCATTGACCAAAATCAGTTGGAAGTCCAAGGCTAAGGAAATCTATTGATGTAGTCCATACAGATTAGTTTATCAAAATACTGAATAAGGTAGGGAATGCATATTGTGAGACACAGTGATGATTTTTAAACAATGATAAAGAAAGAACTATCATTCACTATACCATTTGTATAAAAGGCAAAATCAGCACATCTTTTAAGCAAGAATAAGATGATGCTTGAAATAAAGTTTACAGCTATGTATAGAGATCAATAATGTTTAGTTTATACTTAAACTAGTGGCCCAGTGCATGAAATTTATGCAGGGGGGCGGGTTTCCCCTCAGGCCAGCCTGCACCCTCTCCAATCAGGGACCCCTTGGAGGATGTCCTGTGGGATTGGGCCTAAACTAGCAGTCAGACATCTCCCTTGCAATCTGGGACCATTGGCTCCTAACCGCTCACCTGCCTGCCTGCCTGATCGACCCTAACTGCCTCTGCCTGCCTGCCTGATTGCCCCTAACCCCTCTGCCTGCATGCCTGATAGTCCCTAACTGCCCTCCCCTGCCGACATGATCTTGCCCCTAACTGCTCTCCCTTGACAGCCTGACCACTCCTAACTGCCTCTGCCTGCCTGATTGCCCCCAACTTCCCTCCCCTGTCAGCCTGATCTCACCTCCAACTGCCCTCCCCTGCCGGCCTGATCGCCCCTAACTGCCTCTCCCTCAGCCCCCACCACCATGGCTTTGTCCAGAAGGAAGTTGGATGTCTGGAAGATAGCCGGTTGACGTGGCCTTTTATTAGCATAGATAGATTATATAGGATAGGATTGTTAAATGGTGGGGGGAGGCCTTTTTCAGCAGGAGGAGATGCTCTTGGCAGACAAAAATACATAATCCCTACTTCTGGACTGATAGTCAGCCATATGCAATATATTGCCAAACTGGTCATTAAGAAATTGAAGCACTTTCTTAGACCTTACACCAAACAGCTGTTGCCCTTAAAACCCCTCCTCAGCCCTCACCTTAGGTTCTGCCTTCACAGTTCACCCAGATTTGGTTCTGATTGGTCGGTTTCTATGCCAGTCAGCGTCTCCAGAAAGTCCGGGCCTTATCAGAGAGGTGAGGCTGATCAGCAGCCCCCGAGGCTGCAGGTGAGGCCTAGAGAGAAAGAGAGGCAAGGGCTGATCAACAGCTGCCATGGAGGCTGCAGATCAGACCCTGCTTTGCTCTCCAGGCCTCTCTTTGTGCCTGATCTGCAGCCCCCTTAGCAGTCAGTGCTGGGTTGCCGTGGCGCCCACAGCGCAGCAGTCAGCGCTGGGTCACTGATTTCCAGTGTTCAGTTGTCCGTTTGGTCATTTTGGATCTTACGGACCCTGGCTCTTTATATATATCATAATAAAATCCTATTGGAAAAGAGGGTACATATTGTGGTTACCTTGTGGAGATGGGATGAATCCCCTTACCCACACCAAAAAGTTGGTCATTTTTGGCTGATGTTGCTCAGTGGTTGGAGTGTCAGCCCCAGAAACTAAGGGTTGTGGTTCGATTCCCAGTCAAGGGCACATATTTGGGTTGCAGGATTCATTAGGCCCCAGTAGGGATGCATGCAGAGGCAACCAATCTATGAGTTTCTCTCACATCAATGCTTCTCTCTATATCTCTCCCTCTCTCCCTCTCTCTCCCTTCCACTCTCTCTAAAAAAACAATGGAAAAAATATCCTCCCGTGAGAATTAACAACAAAAAAAAGTAATTTTTTTAAAATGTCAGTTCCGATGCTGAGAATGATGACAATGTGTACACACACACACATACACACACACACACACACACAAGGTCACAGCTTCCAGGGGACCCTCTCGCAACATTTACTCTTTCTGACTTACCACTTCCTCCCCTTCATGTCTGGGTAGGTTCTGGCTGCATGTTACTTTTTAGGGTCCTCTAAGTTTCACCCACTTTTTGCAATTAGCTCTTTTATTAAACTTTTATCAAATTGAAGATTAAGTGGACAGTTTGTTTCTTTCTGGGCTCTGACAGATATGTTGTAAATATGTTTTTCACAGTCATCCATTTATTATTAGTACAATAAGGCTTTCTAAAGAGAGCAGAAGCTCAAGTAAGGTCCAAAAATGACTTTCCCTGGGGAAGTTGCAACTGATTTTGAGGTTCATAATAGTCAGGATGTAGGGCTGGGGTGAAAGTTCCCACTCATGTGACCCAGGTTTGCATTTGCTTGAATAGCCTACCTACTTCTCTCTCTCACTATATTTCTCTCTCTCTCTCTCTCTCTCTCTCTCTCTCTCTCTCTCTTCCTCTCTCCCTTTCTCTCTCTAAAATCAATAAAAATATATATCCTTGGGTGAGGATTAAAAAAGAAACAAGAGAAATTTTAAAAATAATTAAAATATAGGAAAACAATCACCACATCAATAATAAAAATGTGTAAATATATTTTAGGACAGAATCTATTTCATTTTCCTGATTCATCTTCACTGCACATGATCTAACTTACTATTTGACTTGCTCAGCCTTTCCTTAATCTTGCTTTACAGCTTCAAATAAGCTACTTAAGGGAATGTTCTGTATCTGTTCATCAGCATTTGTATTACTAACATCTATCCAGTATCAGACACACAGTAGGAAGTGTAAATTATTGATAAATTAAAAAGTAATTATGTAATTATCTCTCAAACTATTACATGATTACCTGAATATGTGTATAATAGCATTAAAGGCCTTTTCCCCTCCAAATTATTAACAGTCATTATTCAAGAAAGAATTTATTCTATGTGTTTTGGTATTGATTGATTTCTACTAAAATATTTATTCATGTATTACCTTTGCAATTTAAACAGTCTACCTTTTTCATTAGAAGAATTGATAAATTAAATGTTCAATATTTATATACATATAAATCATGAGTTGTTTCATTGATATTAACTTATAAATAAGCAATGGACTTCTAACAAGCTTAAACATGTTAAAGAATGAATAATTCTGTAGGTAGGTTTGTATATATATACTAGAGGCCCGGTGCACAAAAATTTGTGCACTCGGCGGGGAGAGGGGGTCCCTCAGCCTGGCCTGTGCC
>NW_005367809.1:1115371-1117401 GCF_000412655.1 Myotis brandtii | reverse complement strand
TTAGGTTCTGCCTTCACAGTTCACCCAGATTTGGTTCTGATTGGTCGGTTTCTATGCCAGTCAGCGTCTCCAGAAAGTCCGGGCCTTATCAGAGAGGTGAGGCTGATCAGCAGCCCCCGAGGCTGCAGGTGAGGCCTAGAGAGAAAGAGAGGCAAGGGCTGATCAACAGCTGCCATGGAGGCTGCAGATCAGACCCTGCTTTGCTCTCCAGGCCTCTCTTTGTGCCTGATCTGCAGCCCCCTTAGCAGTCAGTGCTGGGTTGCCGTGGCGCCCACAGCGCAGCAGTCAGCGCTGGGTCACTGATTTCCAGTGTTCAGTTGTCCGTTTGGTCATTTTGGATCTTACGGACCCTGGCTCTTTATATATATCATAATAAAATCCTATTGGAAAAGAGGGTACATATTGTGGTTACCTTGTGGAGATGGGATGAATCCCCTTACCCACACCAAAAAGTTGGTCATTTTTGGCTGATGTTGCTCAGTGGTTGGAGTGTCAGCCCCAGAAACTAAGGGTTGTGGTTCGATTCCCAGTCAAGGGCACATATTTGGGTTGCAGGATTCATTAGGCCCCAGTAGGGATGCATGCAGAGGCAACCAATCTATGAGTTTCTCTCACATCAATGCTTCTCTCTATATCTCTCCCTCTCTCCCTCTCTCTCCCTTCCACTCTCTCTAAAAAAACAATGGAAAAAATATCCTCCCGTGAGAATTAACAAAAAAAAAAGTAATTTTTTTAAAATGTCAGTTCCGATGCTGAGAATGATGACAATGTGTACACACACACACACACACACACACACACACACACACAAGGTCACAGCTTCCAGGGGACCCTCTCGCAACATTTACTCTTTCTGACTTACCACTTCCTCCCCTTCATGTCTGGGTAGGTTCTGGCTGCATGTTACTTTTTAGGGTCCTCTAAGTTTCACCCACTTTTTGCAATTAGCTCTTTTATTAAACTTTTATCAAATTGAAGATTAAGTGGACAGTTTGTTTCTTTCTGGGCTCTGACAGATATGTTGTAAATATGTTTTTCACAGTCATCCATTTATTATTAGTACAATAAGGCTTTCTAAAGAGAGCAGAAGGCTCAAGTAAGTCCAAAAATGACTTTCCCTGGGGAAGTTGCAACTGATTTTGAGGTTCATAATAGTCAGGATGTAGGGCTGGGGTGAAAGTTCCCACTCATGTGACCCAGGTTTGCATTTGCTTGAATAGCCTACTTCTCTCTCACACTATATTTCTCTCTCTCTCTCTCTCTCTCTCTCTCTCTCTCTCTCTCTTCCTCTCTCCCTTTCTCTCTCTAAAATCAATAAAAATATATATCCTTGGGTGAGGATTAAAAAAGAAATAAGAGAAATTTTAGAAATAATTAAAATATAGGAAAACAATCACCACATCAATAATAAAAATGTGTAAATATATTTTAGGACAGAATCTATTTCATTTTCCTGATTCATCTTCACTGCACATGATCTAACTTACTATTTGACTTGCTCAGCCTTTCCTTAATCTTGCTTTACAGCTTCAAATAAGCTACTTAAGGGAATGTTCTGTATCTGTTCATCAGCATTTGTATTACTAACATCTATCCAGTATCAGACACACAGTAGGAAGTGTAAATTATTGATAAATTAAAAAGTAATTATGTAATTATCTCTCAAACTATTACATGATTACCTGAATATGTGTATAATAGCATTAAAGGCCTTTTCCCCTCCAAATTATTAACAGTCATTATTCAAGAAAGAATTTATTCTATGTGTTTTGGTATTGATTGATTTCTACTAAAATATTTATTCATGTATTACCTTTGCAATTTAAACAGTCTACCTTTTTCATTAGAAGAATTGATAAATTAAATGTTCAATATTTATATACATATAAATCATGAGTTGTTTCATTGATATTAACTTATAAATAAGCAATGGACTTCTAACAAGCTTAAACATGTTAAAGAATGAATAATTCTGTAGGTAGGTTTGTATATATATACTAGAGGCCCGGTGCACAAAAATTTGTGCACTC
>NW_005367809.1:1114001-1114460 GCF_000412655.1 Myotis brandtii | reverse complement strand
GCCATCTCAGCTGACAGTTAATTTGCATAAGGATATGCTGATTAGCCAATGGGAAGGGTAGCGGTCGTACCCTAATTACCGTGTTTCTCTTTTATTAGTGTAGATATAATCTAATAAAAGAGAAAAATGTAAATTGACTGTATGTTTGCTATGCCCCAAGCAACGCCCACCAGCCAATCAGAGCTACTATATGCAAATTAACCCAACCAAGATGGTGGCCAGCAGCTATGGAGTTGGAGCAAGCAGGAGGCTTGGTTGCCCTGTCGATGGAGGAAGCCAAGCTTCCCGCCTTCCCTGGCCGGCTGTGGCCTCCACTAAAGGCAACAAAGTTTCAATTATAGAAGACAAATAAATCCCAGATATCTGCTTCCAGCCAGCCTCCACTGGGAGCTTGAGTGGCTGGGGGCCATGGCCAGCCTGCAAACAGCCATCAACCCCTCACCCAGGCTGGCCAGGCAC
>NW_005367809.1:1112484-1113103 GCF_000412655.1 Myotis brandtii | reverse complement strand
TTGCTTTTTAAAGCCTGTTTAAAGGTTGTCATGTAGTCAAAGAGGAGCAAAGTCTTTGTTAGGAAACAATGAAAAAATCTCCACTTAAACATAAAAATGTGTCTCAGTCAAACACTAACTGCCTTAGTAGAGTAAAAAAGATTTCTGAATTAATATAAAAGATATAGTAAGATAATAAAAAATTAGTTTGTCATAATTACTTTGTCCCTGAATAAAATTATAGACATATATTTAAAATCAGACATATTTTAGTAAGATAATGAAAATGATTTATCTGGTACATGTACCTATCCATTGTAAAATTTCTGTTATTTTGGTGTTGTTGTTGTTTTCAGTTCTATTTAATTCTCTTTAAAAACAACTTATTCCTTTTTGGAATGCCTTCTTGTATTGTTGTTGTTTTTTGAATTTAATTGTTTAGGGTGATATTGGTTTGCAAAATCATGCAGTTTTCATATATAAACAAGAAAACATCAGCTGCACATCGCGTTGTGTGCCCATCGCCCAAGCAAAGTCCCTTTCCATCCCCATTACCTGCCCCTCCCCACTATTCCCATCTTCACCTATGCTCCCACCCTCTTTCTCTCTGGTTATCACACTCTGTTGTTTCTGTCTTTAT
>NW_005367809.1:1093412-1112183 GCF_000412655.1 Myotis brandtii | reverse complement strand
CATCTGCTGATGGGTACTTGGGCTATTCCCAGATCTTGGCTATTATAAATAGTGTTGTAATGAACATAGGGGGTCCACATAGTCATTCAAATTAGTGTTTCAGGTTCTTTTGAATATACTCCCAGAAGTGGGATAACTTTGTCAAAAGGCCGTTCTATTTTGAAAATTTTGAGGAAACTCCATACTGCACAAGTCTGCATTCCCACCAATAGTGCATGAGGGTTCCCCTTTCTCCCCATTCTCACCAGCACTTGTTTGTTAATTTATTGATGGTAGCCATTTTGACAGATTTGAGATGATACCTCATTGTGGTTTTAATTTGCATTTTTCTAATGATTAGTGATGTTGAACATTTTTTTTCATTGGCTATTGGTAGGTCCTCTTTGAAGAAGTGTCTTCTATTTAGGTCCTTTGGCCATTTTTAAATGGTTTGTTTGTTTTCCTGGTGTTGAGTTGTATGAGTTCTTTATATATTTTGGGAATTACTCCTTTAACAGATGTATCATTGCCAAATATGTTCTCCCATGTAGCAGGTTGCCTTTCCATTTTGTTGATGGTTTCTTTTTATTAAATTATATTTTTATTGATTTCAGAGAGGAAGGGAGAGGGAGATAGAAATATTAATGATGAGAGAGAATCATTGATAGGCTGCCTCCTGCACTCCCCCATAGTGGAGACTGAACCCACAACCCTGACCAGAAATTGAACTGAGACCTCCTGGTTCATAAGTTGATTCTCAACCACTGAGCCAGGCCAGCTGGGGTATTAATGGTTTCTTTTGCTGTGTAAAAGATTTTTAATTTGATGTAGTCCCATTTATTGATTTTTTCTTTTGTTGATCTTGATATGCTTCTTTATGTATTTTATACTCAAATAAAAATTTCACACATAAAAAGGAAAAATAAATAAAGTTAATTAATTAATTAACCTGGTATTATTATCCAAATATATATGAAAACATGCAATAATATGTCTATGGAGACATGTTTTTCTTCAAGCACCATTATTTTAAAGAAAGAGTTTGAACTGGATGTAAAAAAAAAAAGAAAAAAAAGAGTTTGAAGAGTTTTCCTTTAGGAGGATTTAGGTAGCAAGTTCCTTAATTAAATATTTTAAATCTCTCTATATAAAAGCCTAAGCGACCATTCAACCGTTCGGCCAGTAGCTATGATACGCACTGACCAGCATGGGGCAGACGCTCAATGCACAGGCATAAAAACATGGAACAGACTAATGAATCTCAGGGGAAGGGGGACCAGACTTCCGACATCCTTCAAGGGATCCTATATTGTGAGAGGGCTCAAACCAGGCCGAGGGACCCCACTGGTGCACAAATCCATGCACCGGGCCTCTAGTTATGTAATAAATATGGACCTTATATTTAATTTTAGGTTACATTTTTTAAAATCACAAATAAGATACAATACTATTCAATAATTAATATTTATGTTAACATATACCAGAGACAGGATAATGTAGATTCTCTTTATGCATACTCAAACATTCATAAAAAATGTAGCATATGTAACTCATAAAGACATGTAATATTATATCAACCTTTTAAAAAAATAGTGTTTTACTCTCAGCTACAAATATATTTAATAAATTTTAGCATATGTTTCTGTATTTCTATCTTATGTTATCTAAAATTGGTAACTTCAAGTTTTATGTAAGATATATAAATAATTGCCACATTTCATTGGACTTGACATAACTGAAGATTATAATGTATAGCAGTTCATAGTAGTTTGAAACTCAGTGGTTTACTGTAACTATTTCATTTGACAAGTGACCCAGGCATATTAGTATGTTTAACTTTGTGGTGCATTTTTGTGCTTATGCTTCTTTATATATGATGGGGTTATAGTGATGGAGTTATAGTATAATGCACTTTAAATGTAAATGTAATATCATTTTTATTAAAACAGAGCTAGAGAGGAGAAAATTTAAGTAATTTAAGTTCCATTTATTGCACTAGCTATTTGATCCTTCATTAATGAAAAACATAAATAAGATTCATTAGTCAGTATTAACCCTTATGACCTCTCTCCTACAGTGATCACCCTAATAAAGAGCATGTGAATCCAGAGTCAATTAAATTCGATTTCCATTCAACTTGGATTTAATAGCAAGATATGTAGTTCTGATTCAAAATCCAAGAAACAGAAAAAATTGGCCATGTTGACATTGGTGAAGAGAATACACATACATACATACACACACACATGCATGCATGCACTCATGCACGCACATATTCATACATATACTTTATGCCAATTTAAGGAACATATAAGCTAAATTTCATAAGATGTAATGCTTGTTTTAATCACAGATTTAAAACCTAATTTCCATGCATACAGCAATTACAGTGATCCTATTTTTCTAAGGACAGAAAATGAGATTAGATATTCTGAATTAAAACTTTGTTTTTTAAATCGGTACTCTCTAGAAATATAGTGTGCAATTTCTATAATTACAATGTTTTACAACATCATAAACTATTTAAATTTTAAAAATCTGTTTCAAATTATGAGTTTATACTTATTTTGAGATGAAGAATAAAGATGGGACATCCATAAATTAAAATAATAGTAGAGCCCTTTCAGATTTATGTTATGGGTTCATAAATAAACATAAGATCAATATGAGTTATGGTGACCTCAAGTTTAGTAATTTAATTTAAAAAACGAGACATCTATTTTCTAAGTAATTATAAGGATGCATATTTTCTACTGATTTAGCTTCTGATAATTTCTATGTCTTACTAACATGGACACATAGTGATAATTCATATACTTTCCTACATTTATAGACTTGCAAAAATCTTAGAATTTGGAATAAAGGGAAAAAATAATTAGAACTAAATATTTGAGTTTTTAAAGAAGCAACTATGCTTTTAAATGCCATTTAATAATTATAATGTGGTGCACACTTTAGAGCTAGCATTTTAGAGGTGGATGTTTACAATTTTTAATTTAATACAGATTTAACAGTGTATTTGCATTACCACACTTAACTACATACAAGTATTGCAACAATAGCAGAACTGGAATGAATTTTTTTAAAATTAATATGGTTAACTCTGATTAAATTCTCATTTTTCCAGTCAATTACTCATGTTATAAGATATGAAAACATTATCATCAATGCTATTAAAAAGAATAATGAAAATTATGCATACTTTTTTCCAAAGTGATGTGCTCTATCGAGTCCCCACTATCAAAATAAATTTATCATTCTGAGGCTAGTGGAATGGGGGCTGTGTTAGGTTGAACTGCGTTTCCAAAAAAGTTATGTTGAAGTCCCAATTACAAGTACTTTTGAATGTGATCTTATTTGGAAATAGAGTCTTAGAGATTTAATCCTATGTAATAAAAGCCTAATATGCAAATTGTTCCCTTGGATGGTCTTTCAACCGGGAGACCGGGAGTTCCACCACTTGCAATGATGAGTGCTGACTGCCAGGGGGCGGCTGGAACATGGCGGGCATCAGCGACTCAGTGCTGGTAGCAGGATACGGTGGAGGCACTGTCAGCCCTGATGGGCCCTGATGTGAATAGGACTGTGGCGGGATGGTGGCAGGTGAGCAGGTGGCACCAGGCCACGGCAGATGCAATCGCCCTGCTTATCTCCTCACAGATGGCAACCAGTGGCCAGCAGGCCCTGATTGCCTGATCTAGGCTGGGCCCTGGGCTGGGACGGGGAACTGGGGGTGGGTGTTGGCGACCAACCACCCACAGCAGCCGGGTGGGGGACCGTGACTTCTTGCTGGCTACCTGGGGGCAGGAGGTGACGGGGACAAAGGTGCAGTGAGAATGCAGGGTGTCTGCCAAGCTTGCTCTTACTCCCCCTGGGACGCCAGGGCTCCCATTCCAGGGAAGCCCCCGTGCTCAGGTGCGGGGCGCCCGTGAAGAGCCCGCCACACTTCTGCGGGGCCTCTTCCAGATGAGCCTGGCTGCAGCTACCAGGACCACAGGGGCTGGTCGGGCTCCCCGTGGGTTCACACAGGAGCCACAGGAGCCGGTCTGTGAGGCTGGTAGGGAGAGAGCGCGCTGCCTGCCCAGCTTCCCTATGGTGCTGCTGGGTGGCCAGCCCAGAGGCCCACGCTGTGCTCTGGCCCACTGCGTCCGGCTGCACTCACTGTATCTCTGCGTGGGGACTCAAGCACCATAACTCAGGCAGAGGGGGGCGAATGGGGGACTGGGGACCCAGGTGCTGCCCAATGCCCAGAGGTCAGCTGGGACCTGCCCTTCCATGCCAGATGCTCATGCTTTGATCTCTAGTCTGGCCTTAGGGACCACACCCATGCACACATTTTATGCACCGAGCCTCAAGATATGTTAAAATGATGTCATACTGGAGTAGGGGGAGCCTTTAATATGATAAGACATGTATTTACAAAAAAGAAAGCGATAGCTATAAACAGAAAGGAGAACACATATGAAAACACAGGCACAGGTAGGGAAGAGGACCATGTGGATAGTAAGACAAGGGTTAAAATTATGCAGCTGCAAACAAATGAATACCAAAGATTGCCAGCAACCCATAGAAGCTAGGAGAAAGAGCAGACTTCAAAACTGTGGAAGGATGTTCTCTGCTGTTTTAAGCCAGTTTGTGGTACTTTGTTAGAGCAGCCCTAGGAAAGGAATTCAAGACCCCAATATCATCCAAAGCTAAGTCTGTATCTAAGGTCTCATATCCTGGTTTCCCTAATATGAGCTACATGGACCAACCATCCATATTCTGCTGCAAAGGCAGGTGCAATAAAAAAATGGAGAGCAGAGCAATGCACCTGTCTTCTTGGACTCTCTTCCTCAAATTCTCTTATTTATTCTTTTATTTCCTCAAATTCTTTTATACCCACTGACTTCTGAATGCCTATAAGTTTAGACAAATTAGAGGGAAGTATGGCTATATTTATCACTTTAATTACTTAAAAATGGTTGGGCCAACCTGCACTTTAGGGCTCTTCTTTGGGTAGGACGGCATAGTTGGTGGATTTGAGTAGAGCTTCTACACGCAATTTGTTTTCTTTTTTTGTGTGGAGTTGCTTCCTATACTTATGTGCATACATAAACATTAAGGAGAGCTCTACGGTTAAACTGCTGTATGTGTTTATAGCCAGTGTTAGGTAGCTCAATGACTTGATCACGCAGTAAAAAAATTTTGCTGGCCTATACATCCTACTAAAAGTATATTTTTGTCAAATTCAGCATACTATGCTTTATGACTGGTAAACATACCTGAGTTCTAGTACAGTGCTTAGAACAGTCAGTGTTGTATGTTAGCAGTAGTTTACAATATCATGCTTTCTTTTCAAGGTAAAAATCTTATAGATAAGGATCCCTCTTTTGCCAGAAGTTTAGATAAAATAGTAGGTCATTCTCTGTATATAATACATGAACAACCACCTAGCCATAAAGGTGGCTAAGTAGTATTAGATAAGAATTATTTTTTAGCCTAGTCTGCTTGGCTTAGTGGTTGAGCATTGACCTGTGAACCAAGAGGTCATGGTTTGGTTCCAGATCAGGGCATATGCCCAGGTTTCAGATTCAATCCACAGTGTGGGGAATACAGGAGATAGCGATAAATGATTCTTTCTCAACATTGATGTTTCTATCTCTCCCCTTCCTTCCTCTCTGGAATCAACATAAGTATATTTTTTAAAAAACAAAGAATGATTTTTTATTGAAAGTGACATTTCTTTATCATAATGCACCTCTTGAGAGCTTGTCTCACCTTAAACTTGGTTAAGAGAAATCCCGTTTTAAAATAATAATATGATGTTGAAGGATCATGACATTTTTGCCCCAGTAAGAGAGTAAAACAATCTGTTTTTGTTGGGGTCCATGCATGGACTACACATTTATACATACTATTAGATGAAGTTCTCTAATCCCAGAAATCAATATAACTTTAAGTATCAGTGGAGTTTCCAATCCCAGTAGGGTCTTCTCACTGAAGGTTCAATTAAGATGTGAAGTTGGTCATGAATTTTGTTAATTCTGTGGTTCTTGAGAGGGTAAAATTTTTCATGTCAAGGTGTGTTTTATTGCTACCTTCACTGTTTTTTAGGCTTTAGGCATAGGAAGCTGTCAGTTTGGGTTGTCTAATCACTTCGTAGAAGACAGAGTACAATTCTCAGACATAGGATGGCCTATATTTAAAAAATCCAATTAGCACTGAGGATTTTCATTGCAGTTGGTAACTGAAAATCAAAAGTTTCTTCTTAATAGGCTGTGAAATATCTCTGTGTGCTTCAGGATACATAAGTTTCTATAAAGTTCTGGAGAGCTATAATTATTGATATTGTCCTCATTCTATTCCCACTGGATAATATTCAAAGTAATATACCACACAAGGAAATTTTTAAGCAAAATCATCATTGTAATAAATTATTTGCATGTTAGAAAAGTTCATATTAAGTTCCTATTATTTCAATTCACAGACTACTATCTCTGGAGAACTCAGGGGAGCAAAAGCACACTGCATACTTAGCTAAGGGAAGGCATGCCTGAGAGGTATAATATAGGTGGCATTAGCAATATCCAAGGCTGTATACAAATCCAACACTAGGAGGTGTTTACTAGTATTCCAATGCTGCCATGATGTTAGTCATTTTTGAAACATTATTGGCTTTTTTCATGTTTAAATCTTAATGATCTACATTACCCTAAGACTCTCAGCCCAATTGGCATCCATGGAAACATTGCATCATTAAATTTGAAAATAATATTGTGCAACAACCTGACCAGCATAAAATATTCATGAAATGCCACGGCAATTTGTCTTCCCTTGTTCTATAATTTAGTTTCAATTTTCTTATCTTAGAATTATACAGGAAATAAGCTTTCTGGGCCATATGTTTGGCTGAACTTTATAGAGACCAAAAAGAGAGGTGCCAAAGAACTCATTTCAAACAATATGTAGATGTGATGAACACTCAGAATATCTCCATAAACAATGAAAACTGACAAATAACAGTAAGTGCAGTCCAGATAGAAAACACAAAATCCCAGCCATGTAAGTTCAGGTATTTGTGGGATGAAGGGATGTATGCCCAAATCTTATCTTTGCCTTTATATGTCTTGTTTTCATAATTCTCTATGCATACATTCCAGGTAACAGCCACAGATTGGTCCCTTAGCTGGTCTAAGTCTTCATTCCATCGAATCTTTAAAATCTATCTATCTATCTATCTATCTATCTATCTATCTATCTATCTTTTTTTGGCGTCAGCTCATATGCTTAGTTGATGAGCTGAGATGTTCTCTACTTAAGCTCTCTGTACTTTCCTTTTTAGTTAGGTCAGTCTCTCCAGCTTTCAGTCATAAAATTTACGTATTCTTATTATTTGCTTGTTTGTTCATCCTCCTAAGAGCCTGAGCTTATTTATTCAGGCTCAGAGCAGCCTTAGTACCCGAGTTCTTCATTTCAATGTAAATCCACTTGTCTTTCGTATTCTTTGCTGTTTACAGATTTTGTGGCGAACAGGCTCCTCTGCTGCTGCCCCATGTCTATACTCCTGTTACAGGCATGTCTTAGGCCTCACTGGGTCCTGCCCAGTTAACTTCATAATACTCTGGAGGTCTCAGCTCCTGGACTCCTCAACCACACCTATTCATATTAGGGGTAACCCTGTCTCCATCCTGAGGGAATGTTTCCCATCAGTGGTGTGACACAGTTTAACTCTGACTCTCAATATAGAGGGCTTTGGATCTTAAATGTTCTCACCACAAAAATAAATGAAATTATGTGAAGTGATAGAGGCCTTAGCTAAAGCTATACTGGTAGTCATATTGCAATATATAAATTTATCAAATCAACATGGTGCATACCTTAAACTTACACAATGTTATATACCAATTCTATTAGCATAAAAAATATGAAGCATTGGAGATATAGAGAGCTAGAAAGAGTAATTCTCCCACTTTAAAAAAAATCTGAAAAACTACAATAAATTGTCTTGGATGCAGTAAACTGAGGTCACAGGGTAACTAAGCATCCATAATCTAAGATGCATATTTGCAAAAAGTGACGAGGTGATAGATTTGCTTACCTAGGGCAAAGAGTTTTTGTTTTTTTTAAATTTATATTTTATATGTAAACATTATTTCTAAATTTTCTAATTTCTAGTTTATTGTTTTCTTTTCTATGAACTATTTAGAAATGGTTCTTGTTTACTGAACATAATTTCTCTAATTTTAATATGTACCTTAATTACATTGTGATCAGAAAATTGGTTGTGTATAATAGTAATCCTTTATAATTTGATTGGAATTACTTTATAATAAATCATGTGTTTAGTTTCCATAAGTGATCTAGGCATCCTTAAAAAATTCTGTGCAGTCTGTACTCCTATAGAATATTGTTTTCTGTTTCCATTAGTTCAAGCTTACTAATTGAATGTCAAAACTTATATGTTTTTATTTAATATCTCCATCATTTATACTATTTTACTAGTTCCTATGCTCACAAAAATCTATGTTCACAAATTTCAAATGTATGCCTGTTTAAGTTATGATTGTTCTCAATATTTCCCCAAATCTAGAGGGATAGTTATTGTTATTATATGGTAAATATACCATTTATGTTTGTTAATTATAAACTTTAATTTTAGGAGAAAATATATTCAATTTATAAGCTTTGCAAATAGAAATCCTTGTCTGTAAAATGAAAAGGGCAAGAAAAAAGGATGTTTAAGTTCATATGAGAAATTTGGCTTTCATAATCTTGACTCATTATTATACAGCATATCAATAGGGCATGCCCAATATATGTTAGCTTTTCTTTCAAAAACATGTTCATGCTGATATATAAATACTTAAGGATTCCTGTCTAAAAATGACTTAAATAATACTTCTTATCATCACAATTAATTTTCATTATTGATTTCTGGTCTGAAATGGAAATAACTTAAGCCTCACTAATAAACATCATGGTCAATGCACACTGTAGATTAGAAACTCATATTTTTAATTTTATTTTTATGAGATAAAAAAAACCTGAAGGCAACTTTACAGTGATTATTTTAAACAACAAATTTAAAAGGTTTTCATTATTTATTGGTTTATAGGTTTAATTATAAACCTGTCTGTTTTACACTGAATACTGGTTATATACACAGTGAAACAAAAGTATGTTTGCAGTTATGAGTATGCAAAATACAAACTCTATTTTTGTATTATTATTTATTAATCATTGTATTATTTTTCATATGAACAACTGAAAACTTACTTTTGCCCTGCCATAATTGATATAAGGCACATCCATATTTGAACAAAAGTCATATTTTACTAAGAGTTCATATTTTTAGAGCTAAGTCATTAGATTTTAATAAACTAATGCATAGATTAGTATATCAGAGGTTACTTTCTGTTTAGTTCTTCTTTTGCTATTTTTTGGTATCAGCTTAATGCCTATTTCTCGTTTTTCTTTCTTTTTTCCTGCAAAAAGCTTTATGGTTTCCATTTGGTCCAATGCATGGGAGAGGGCTCGAGGGTGGTTAAATGAATGGCTAGTTGTTTCGGGGAGAGACTCAGGTAAACGATAGACACCAGGGGAATGCAGAGGAGCATCTCAAAGGCCTCTGGGCTCCAAAGGCTCCTAGTGGTGTCTAAGGGGGAGCCTTTGGAAGAGACACTGGTCCAGCCCAGTCTGAGGGCCGGCCAGCCTGTGGAGGTGAGTCAGGTGCCTCCTCTCTTGATGAGTTTCACCTCCTCACCCAAGAAGTGGTTCTTCCGGAAGTCACAGAGATTAGGGTCTGTGTGGGTAGAACCCAGGACATGCAGCTTCAAAAGGCCCTGGGTCAGGTTCCTCTCCAAGGCCAAGGTGGCTTCCAGGGCATCCTGAGTTTTGCCCACTCATCTTGGAGAGGCTTCAGCACATCCTGGAAGAGAATGCGGCCACTGCGCTGGTTTTGCATCTTCAAGAGATGCTCAGCACCCGCAAGCATCTTCTCCTCCAACTTGCGAAGGAAGTGGCCCACAACCTCAAGAGCCACATCGTCTCAGTGGAAATAGAAGCTGAGAGAGAGGTAGGTGTGGGAGGCCTGCAGGTGCAGGTTGGCCAGGGAGTTGACCGTAGCCTCCACCTCGATGGAATAATTCTGACAAATCTGGGAGCTCATGGCTGTTTGGCAATAAGGAGTTAAGATAGAAAAAACAACAACAGTGTGTTGGCTGGACTTGGAGGTGGTTCTGAAGGTGGTGACTGGTTAAGATGCTGGAGAGTGGCCAGACTCTGAGTCTGTTCCATCCAAACATTGTTGAAGCAAGAGACATATCTGGGACCATCAAGGGCACTAACAGATCAGTGCCTATTTCAAAGTAAATATGATGAAACAGGTAAAATATAACTAATCCTTGCATTGTCATAACATCAAAATAAATAATAATAAGTACATTTTTGTCCATATCTTTTACCTTATATTGAAAAAAATGAGTGGCCAACATAAAAAATTTTTATGTTGTCATTTATTGCTTCTATATGTGAAATGATATCATTTATGTGTAGTAGAAAATATAACCCTGAAAGGTACAGTGTTTTTGTGCTGTAGGGCATAACCAGCTTTGTGATCTGAGTCAGTGATCTTATCCAGAATTCTTTTTTCAAATCCTAGTGAACTGTCCTTTGAATTAGCTTTAATATCTCTGGTTCCTTCACTAATGCAAAAGGAACTGTTGACACATGTTCATTTTATATATTAGGTGGGTCATGCTGTAAACTCTTGAAAATTGTAAGTTGCAGTCCTGGCCGGTTTTGCTCAGTTTTTAGAGCAATGGCCTGCTCACTGAACGGTTGAGGGTTTTATTCCTAGTCAAGGGCACATACCTGGGTTGCAGGTTTAATCCCAAGCCTCAGTTAGGGTGCATGGAGGAAACAACCAATCAATGCATCTCACTCATATCTCTTTCTCTCTCTAAAAATCAATGGAAAAAAATGTCCTCTGATGAGGATTAAAAAAAAGAAAATTGCAATGTGGATATTTCAATTCAATGTGGATAATGATATGAGGCATGTTTTCCTTAAACTGGGAGGGATTATTTTATTGATTCATTTCAGTTAGCAAATGTATTCTTTGTTTGTTTGTTTCCTGAGGGAAGGCTAATATTAAATGAGTACTATTTTTAAATTGTTATCTTATGTTTTTCTTCACATTATTTTAGCTTTATATAAGGTTCTAGTATCATTCCTGACTAAATGGTATACTTTTCTATACATTTCCATAGGTCCATTTCTATAGGAGTTAATGATACATCTGAAATGGAAGGAAATGTGGCTAGATTCCTAATCTGCTTATTTCACTACTATTACATTACTAGAGTTTTTCTGACTAAGGCTACATGTCATAGCAGAATAAGGAGAAACCGTGCAATGGAGACTAATTTGTGCACAATGTAGGGCCTAGGCTGGACTGGTGGAGAACTGGATCAGGATACACTGCACTATTGTTTCTGACATTCCCTGACAAACCACTATAACTCATGAGGTTCTACTCCCAGTGACAAGGTTGAATATAATTACCTACCTGCTATAAAAGAATAAAACATTAAGAAACTATATAGTGGAAAATCCTTTGAATACAAATAGTCATTATAATTAGACAAGAATAATTGCCAATCTTATATAATAAAACCCTAATATGCAAATTGATTGAAGGCAGAACAACCAGTCACTATGATGCACACTGACCATCAGGTGGCAGATGCTCAATGCAGAAGCTGGCCCCTGGTGGTCAGTGTGCTCCCACAGGGGGCGCACCATTCAGCCAGAAGCCAGGCTCAAGGCTGGCTAGCACATTGGTGGTGGCTAGAGCCTCTCCTGCCTCCGATGCAAGTGGGCGGTAAGGAGTGAGGGGTCCCAGACTGCAAGAGCCCCAGACTGTGAGAGGGATGTCTGACTGCCAGCTTCAGGCCTAAGCCAGCAGGCAGACATCCCCCAAAGGGTCCCACAATGAGAGAGATGCAAGCCAGGTTGAGGGACATCCCCCCCGCTACTACCAAGTGCATGAATGTTGTGCACTGGGCCTCTAGTATTTTAATATCAGTATGTGTTCTAAATGTTTTCTCTACATAAGTTCCTTCATTCCTCACAATTCTACTACCATATAAAAAAAAGGGAAGCACAGAGAGATGGTATAACTTCCTTAAAGTCACAGAAATTGTAAGTGAAAAAAAAAATGAAATTCTGTGCAACACTATGGGTTGAATTGTGTCCTTCCAAAAATTCGTAAGTGCTGACTCTAGTCCTTTGATTGTTATTGGGTCTTTGCACATTTCACCAGGCTAAAATTAAATACTTATGGTGGGCCCAAATCTGATGTGACTAGTGTACTTACAAAATGGGGAAATTTGGACCCAATCACAAAAAGGGAAGACACTGTGAAGGCACACAAGGACTATCTAAAGGTGAAAGATTGGAGTGATGTATCTATAAACAAAGGAATTCCTGGGGCCACCAGAATCTAGATGAGAAACATGGAACAGATCCTTTCCTAGGGCTTTAAGAAGGCCTTGCTGACACTTTAAAGACAATCAATATCTGTTATTATAAGCCACCCAGTTTGTGGTATCTTATGGCAGCCATGGGAAACTAATAGAGACAATTCACTATAAAAATAGGTGCCTCATCTCAAGGAGTTGAGCTTTGCATATAATTTCACACTTCAAATTTAAATTTTAAAATCACATAGCTACATTTACTACTGGTGATACATATAGCCTTGCTAGAAGCTAATAAAACATTACATTAGACATTTTGGATAAGGTCAATATACGTTAAGAAAGAAAATGGGACAATTAGAAAACGAAGAACAATTTACTACATTAAAAACCTTTTGGCTTTATTGGCTCTAAAATTAATGCCCTTTAATACTCTACCTTGTAGTATATTTAAAATAGAAGGTTTACTCTGATAATACAAATTTACAAAGGAAAGGTTGTGCTGTTTCCTAAGTACACAAAGAAGACTTCTCCTAGAGTCAATTGAAAAACTAACACATAAATCATGGAACCAAATGCTTTGAAGTTTGCTACCTGCTGCTGCATTGTAATCTCTTATATTTAACTGTTGTTATTCTGTCAAATTAAAAATAAATGTGATGTAGTTTATCAGTAATTAGTTATTGCTTTGAAGTATAATCTATTACTTAACTTTCCAAATGTCTTCTTTCTAACAAATGTGTGTCAGCAGTAGACTTTTATATTACAGGCTTTCAAGACAGATGGCTTAAGACTGTCACTACATTAGAGTTAACCACTGAATACCCTATTGGTTTGTTTGATGTATTATGAATGCTAGCTAGAATCTTCCTTGTACTGACTATACAATTTATGGCATCTGTGCTTTATCAAAGATAGTCATTTTATTTTCAAAAGTTTCATTTCCAATGAGAAGCTTGCTGAGGCTACAATTCACGCATACTACTGGAATGTTAATCATCCATGGACAATGTGAACATCCTGTAAACTTGTGTCACTAATTTTAGCAGTTTTATACAGTGGAATGACACATTAAGTACCCAGAAAATAATGTATAGAGATTAATGTATTAAAGTTGTGCTTTACTGAATGGTATTTAATTTTATCAAGTAGAACCATCTTAATAAGGTCTTAGGGTCTAAGACTTGCTGCTTTGTTAATTTTTGAAATTATCCTCAAAATGCAATACAATAAAACACATAAAAACATAACATGAGGCCCCATTGTTTTAAAATGAAATTAATAAGCAAAGCTTTATCAAGATCTTTGTATATAACTTTTCTTTTTAAGTTTAGGCACCAGTTTCTGAAGATCAAAGGGAGATTTTGGACCAGGATGAGTTGACTAAAACTAAGAAAGACTGCATTAATTTGAAGCAAAGAAAAAAGCTTGGCTCAACTTAAAAGTTTTAGTGACAGGCTAGAATAAAGAGAGAGAGTAAGGATATGCACAGAGAGCTTTAAAGGTACCATAAATTTATAGAAGGTTGAAGATAACAAAAATGGATTGGATAGATGCAATTAATCGGAAGATAGAACCATGAATGTTTGGATCCAATGGTGTCAAATTACATGACAAACATCCATGAGTTTGAAAACAATTCAAAATAAGAATATTAGTTGTTGAGATTGGTTAGATTAATATCCTACTAAGTACCTCACACTCTATAATAAAAATGTCAGAAGTAAACTATCTATTTCCTATAAATTCTCCCTATAAACTTAAGATTAAAAATGTGATTCTGAAGACTCAGATCTAGCAATCTGACTCTTTTGAGGGCAGGCCCTGAATGTAAAGGTGCAAAAGTGCCCCAGGACATGCTCCCTCTTAGAATTTGGTGGGAATATGGGGATGCAAATGACTTTTACTATTCCCATGTTCTGTTTTCTTTACTAGTTGGCAATAGGATTATTATATAATAAACTCTAGCCCTTCCCTGTTCTATTTCTTAAATTTGTGATTCTTTTTTTAAAAATAGCAAAATTAAAACTGTGAAATCAATAAATAGAATTTAGTAGGATTTTATTGTGCATATAAGAATAGTCCACAAACTGGGAACTTTGAAAAATATAAACCAATATGAAGTTCAGGAGCATAAAGTTACAAGATGGCTTTTATAAAGTGAAAATGAGGAAGCTGTTCACCCTTGAACTGACTGGTTATTACAATGTGGGTTTCCAGACACAGGGAATTGGTTAAAAGTGATTAATTATCTCATACCAATGTTAGGATGATGACTTAAGTTTTTTCTATAATTTTCAGAGGTATTTACAAGAAATAACCTAAGTTAAACTTTTCTTATGCTCATAAAATAACCTAGATTTGGCTTTGTGTACTTGGCTTAAATGTCTTTGTATACTCAAGTCTGGTCTCCATTTTGTATGTAATTTAACATGTTGTACAATCTTCCTAAAGTAGGATCAGGTAGAAAGTTAGACATGAGCAACCGGGGTGAGGCCTGCCCTGGGGTCCTGAACAGAGGTCAGACCAGCACTGTCTTCAGACCACCTCTCTATGGGCGGCCCAGCAGACGGCCAGCAGGCAGGTTCAGAACCAGCGGTTCTTGGGGTTCTTGGCACAGCTCAGATGAAAACTACATGACCTCAATGCCAAGACCTTACTAGGGCCCTGGGCTAATTATAATAAAATTGGCATTTCCATTTTGGCCCCACCCCCTGGAGGGGGTTTTCTTGTTGGGGGCCAGATGTAAGCTGGCAAGGTCCTTGCACCTGAAGGGGCTAGAAGGCTGGGACCCTTACCCACACAGTTTTCCCAGACTTGTTTGGATGGCGATTATCAGTAGAATAAGAGCAACCTTTGTAGAATGAGAACAGCCTTTCATGGCTTACCAAGAAGTCTGTAACTATTTACTGAGATATGCTGTACTGAGAACTTGTCCTTCTGTTCTGTCCCTCCCTTAGAGATTAAGAAGAACAAAGAATACATTCCTCTTGACAGACCTCCTATTCAGTGTGTTGTGTATAAATAAGATTGTGTGACTAATAAACTTCGCTTCAATTCCTCGAGAACTGGAGTCCTCCCGATCCCGCTTTCCTGTCTTTCTTTCTTTTCTCATTTCCCAACTCCCTACCTCAGTCCGGCTCAACCTGTCAGGCTGGCCCTGACATTTTCTGTATACATATGGGTAAGGGCATGCCAGAAGAAAAGTAGTTTCTGTCACTCATCCTGAATACAATGAAAGTCTCCACCCAGAAAATCCCTATTTTAAACCCAGGAGGTGGGGGCCAGGCTCTCCTCTGTGTACTCTACCACTATGGAGCTTTTCCATGCCATTCCCTTTTCCCTTCCCTTCCCCCACAGGTATGCATCCCCCAACCTGTAAGGGACTCCATGAGACTTGCAACCCAATGGGCAGCTTCAGCTTTTTCAGTGCTAACCCCTGAAATGTCCCCAAGGCCCTTTTCTCTGACTTTCCACTGAGCCAAAGCAGCCTGGCCATTGTCTCTTTCTACTGGCCTGCACCTCTTTTGGAATGTATCTTCAATAAAACCTATTTTACTTTACTTTTATTTTTCATTGACCTTAAAATCTCTTCTGCATCGATAAAAAGAACCAAAGTCCCAGCCAGTAACCCCAATCAGTAACACTAGACTCTGTTATGATATTGAAAAAAAAAAGTCATGGGAATTTGTAGAAACTGAATAGGAAGCAATATAAATCTTACCAAGGCTTTTATTAAAATACTAGAGGTCCGATGTACAAAATTTGTGCAAGGGGTTTGGCCCTCACAGCCCCGGCTTCGTCAGGAAGGTCGTCCAGAAGGAGGTCTGAAAGGTCATTTGGCTGTCTGGTCTAATTAGCATATTACACTTTTATTATTATAGACTAGAGGCCTGGTACATGAAATCATGTATGGCTGGGTTCAGGCTGGCCTGCCCCAATTGGGTCCCATAGGACTGGGCCAGTGGGAAGGAGAGGCCATGGGCGGTTGGCCAGCCAGCTCCATCCACAATCGGGGTGTTGGGGGCCAATTGGGGGCGGGGCCAGCCGGGGGGAGGGCAATCAGGGCCTGGATCAGGCTGGTTGGCTGCAGCAGTGTGCATCATAGACATCGGTCATTCTGGTGGTTCTGGCGGTTCTGGTCTTTCTGCCATTCAGGTCACTGGGCTTTTATATATATAGATTATCAATGTTGTTTGCAGTCTTTTGTCTTTTAAGTGAGATTTTTAATCACTTGGTTATTCCTCCACAGAAGGAGTGCTGTTTATTTGGAATTTGGTATTAGACATTTTTTTCTTACAAAGTAATTCATGATATTTTGCAAAGGATTTTACATGTATATTTTAGCCCATAATAATTTTGAATAAAACAATAGATGTACAGGTAACTAATTAACAAACTCTTTCTCCAATAACAGTGCAAAGCTACTAAATATTCTTAAGCATATTTAAAATTCAATGTTGTTTCAGCAACAATTATAATATTGATTCAAACTCTTAAATCATAACTTTTTTATTAAATAGGTCAAATTACAAGTCAGTCTAATACTAAAATTAATCTAATATTTATTTTTTCTATGATTATTCAAACTGTCATTTTCAACTTCACAGCTGCTATGAAAATAGCTAGGTATTGACACAACAGATTTGCTGTAATAGAATTTACATTTTCACTCTGAATGAGAAGGTAGTCATTCAAGTGTTTCTTACTGGCTATTTTGATAGGTCAGTGTTACCTAATGACTCATCTCTGAGTAAGTAATGCCTTTTCTCTCATGTTTAGATATATTACCCATTGTTTTAGTTAAACTGCAGAGACGTTTATTAAACATTTCTGTATGCAACATTTGGCTGTGATTAATTTTATTGTTACAATTTTTCATCAATTACATTATTCTAGTTTATAATTGTTACTTTTAATAACTTAAGATATTAAATATTTGTACAGTTTTTAAACAATCATTTAATACACATCTTAACTAGTAAATTTTTTCATCTCCTTCTATGTTAGTTCTTTCTTCTTCTGTTAATACCAATAGATTATTATAGGAACATATATTTAGTGTAAATATTTATTTTTAATATATTTGATGAATATAAAAAAAACTGCATCACTTCTAAATTTTTGCAATGCACATGTAATTGGGTCAAATATTTGCAAAGTGTTTAGCTTTTAAAAATGTTTCAAAATAAACTTACTTTAAGGCAGCTTCTCCATTGTTCTCAAAAACCTACCTAGAATTGCTTTTGTGAAAATACATTATGGTCTTATATAACTTTAGTATTTATAGCTAAATAATTTAAAAAAGGGTATTTCAGAAGTAAAACTTTCTTTGTAGGGGACACACTAATGATTAACACTTTTATAGCTTTGACTGGGTCCCAAACTTTTTTAGTGCTTTGAATATATTAACATATTTATTTGTCTTAATGACTATATTAGTTACCATTTTGAGTTGGGGAAACTGAAGAACAAAGAGGTCAAGTAACTCACTCAGTATTAGTTAGTAAGTCGCAAAACAAAGATTCTAAACCAAATATTTTGACCCTGAAGTTTTTTGCATTTTGCTTTTTGTTGCTAGACTGTGATATCTTTTTTCTGTTAAATTATATTTTAATCTATTATTTCATTGGCATAGAAAAGAGAAAATGAATCCAACATATATTTTTTTTAAATTTTAGTTAAAGAAAATATTATATTTTGATAGTATTAATGAGATAATTGAAAAATTCTGGAAAGTAAGATTAAGAGTAGAAATCTTTGAGCATGTTTTCATATGTCTCTTGGCCTTCTGTATGCCCTTTCAAAAAGTGTCTATTTAGGTCCTTTGGTTGGATTGCTTATCTTGCTTTTGTTACATTGTATGAGAGCCCTATAAATTTTGGAGATTAAACCCTTATCATATACTAGAGGCCTGGTGCACAAAAATTTGTGCACTCGGTGGGGGGGTCAATCAGCCCAGCCTGTGCCCTCTCGCAGTCTGGGACCCCTCAGGGGATGACCACATGCTGGCTTAGGCCCGCTTCCAGGGGGATTGGGCCTAAGCTGGCAATCAGACATCCCTCTGGCAGCCTGGCAGCCCTCGGGGGATGTCCACTTGCCAGTGGGGAGCAGACCTAAGCTGCAGTTGGCCATTCTTAGCGCCGCTGAGGAGGCAGGAGAGGCTCACACCACCACCGCTGTACTGGCAGCCATCAGCCTAGCTTGTGGCTGAGCAGAGCAGAGCTCCCCCATGTGGGAGTGCACTGACCACCAGAGGGCAGCTCCTGCATTGAGCGTCTGCCCCCTGGTGGTCAGTGTGTGTCATAGTGACCAGTCATTCCCAGTC
>NW_005367809.1:1079267-1091058 GCF_000412655.1 Myotis brandtii | reverse complement strand
GTCACTGGAGCAAGCAAGCCTCCCTGTTCGCTTCAGTGCATGGCTGGCGGCCGCCATCTTGGTTGTCAGTTAATTTGCATATACTCACTGATTAGCCAATGAAAAGGGTAGCGGTCGTACGCTAATTACCATGTTTCTTTTTTATTAGTGTAGATAACATTGGCAAATATTTTCACCCATGCAGTGGGCTCTCTAGTTGTTTTGTTGGTGGTTTCTTTTGCTGTGCAGAAGCTTTTTATTTTGATGTAGTCCCATTTGTTTATTTTCTCCTTAGTTTCCATTGTCCTAGGAGTCGTATCGTTAAAGATATTGCTACAACATATGTCTGATGTTTTGCTGCCTGTGGATTCTTCTAAGATTTTTATGGTTTTCCATCTTACATATAGAAGGCCAAGAGACATGAAAACGTGCTCAAGTCACTAATCATCCAAGAGATGCAAATCAAAACGACAATTAGGTACCATCTCACACCTGTCAGAATGACTATCATCAACAAATCAACAATTGACAAGTACTGGAGAGGATGTGGAGAAAAAGGTACCCTTTTGCACTGCTGGTGGGAATGCAGACTGGTGCAGCCACTGTGGAAAACAGAATGGAGGTTCCTCAAAAAAATTAAAAATGGAACTCCCATTTGACCCAGTAATCCCACTTCTGGGACTATATCCCAAGAAATCAGAAACACCAATCAGAAAGTATATATGCACCTCTATGTTCATAGCAGCACAATTTACAATAGCTAAGATTTGGAAACAGCCTAAGTGCCCATCAACAGATGAGTGTACTAAAAAACAGTGGTACATCTACACAATGGAATACTACACTGCTGTAGAAAAGAAAGAACTCTTACCATTTTCAACAGCATGGATGGACCTGGACAGCATTATGCTAAGTGAAATAAGCCAGTCTGAGAAAGATAAATACCACATGATCTCACTCATTTGTGGAATATAATGAACAACATAAACTGATAAACAAAAATAGATCCAGAGCCATAGAAGCATCTAACAGACTGTCCAACCTCAGAGGGAAAGCAGGGGAGACGGCGTAAGAGATAAACCATGGTTATGTGCATGCATATAACCATAACCGATGGACACAGACAGTAGGGGGGTGAAGGCATGTGCTCTGGGGTGGAAGGGGCCAGGGAGAAGTCCATGGGGGGAAAAAGAGACATATGTAATCTACACTAATAAAAGAGAAACATGCAAATTAACCATCACTCCGTCACTCCCCCACTCTGCTACACCCACCAGCCAATCAGAGTGACTATGCAAATTAAGCCAACTAAGATGGAGGTTAATTTGCATGCACAGGCATGGAGTGAAGACTGAAGATGACTGAAGATGGTGGCAGCCACGGAGCTGGAGCGAGCAGGAGGCTTGGGTTGCTACTGGCGACGGAGGATGCCAAGCTTCCCACTGGCCTTGGACTCTGCTCAAGGAGTGGTTGAGGCCTGTGTTGCCAAGGGCAACCCAGGCTTCCAGCCTGCCCTGGGCTCTGCTCAAGAGGGGCTGGAGGCCTGGGCTCCCCTCAAGGAGTGGCTGGGGGCCTGGGTCGCCGGGGGCAACCCAGGCTTCCAGCCCGCCCTGGCCTCTGTTGGTGGAGCTGGGGAAAAAAAAGGAGGGGCTGGGAGCAGCCAAAGCGGAGAAGCTAAGCCTCACTGCTGCGGCCGCTGTGGAGAAGCCAAGCCTCACTGCTGCAGCCAGACCAAAGGCCTGGGACCTGGGTACTGGAGGAAAACCGGTGCCGGCAGTCAAGGAAAGGAAGGTCTATTGTGCGAATCTTCGTGCAATGGGCCACTAGTATTTTAAATAATACATAATTTCAATTTTAAAAATAATTAAATTAAATTTAAAAATAAAGAGTAGAAATCTTTCCACTGAAGGAGAAAGGTTTACCATAAATTTTAAACTATGGAAGAAAAAAAAAGATTAAAAAAACATGAAAATCCCACACTGGCCTGTGTGGCTCAGTTGGTCATCTTGCACTTCACCAAAGGGCCTCAGGTTGTATTCCTGGTCAGGGTTTAGGGCATTTACCCTGGTTGGGAAGTAAGCCCTAATCCAAGGGCATATGGGAGGTAGCCATCAATGTTTCTCTCTCTCTTCCATTCCCTTCCTCACTCTCTAAAATTTTAGAAAAATATGTCCTCAGGTGAGGAATAAAAACAAAACAAAACAAAAAAATACAAATAAAAAAAAATCATGAAAGTTCCAAAATCAGAATTTCACCGATAGTGATGAGTTTGGAAGAAACATATGAATTGGGTATGTTTCAAGGAATTGAAAAACCTGAATTTTAGTAAACAGGTAAACATTAGCAATTATATGCTTAAACACTATTTAAGGGAAATGAATCATTACAATATTTAATGGCAAGTCTTATAAAGAATAATAAACTATGTATGCATTAATGAACATATCTCATTGAAATAATTATCACTGTATGTATCTATACATGATTAAATATATATATAATAAAATTATCAGAAATTTACCTCAGAGCCCAAAATAAAAGCAATGGGGGAAGCTAATTGCTGTTAATCTTTGCCCTACGTTTAAGGACTTGTTAAATTTTACAGTGTCATTGGCTCCAGGTTTTGGTTTACTATTTTATTTTGTTTATATATTTTCCGTTTCTGGATTGGAAATATGTGCAGTGACTACTAGAAATTTTTTGTGAGCATATTTCAAAGTTAAATTGCATGCTTTCTGCTATGAGCTGTACCACATATCACTACAATATATTTGACCTGGTTTCTAAACAGACTAAAATTTAGTATAGAAAACTTCTGTGTGTCTATGACCAAATTTTTTTTCAAAATATTATCCTATGATTAATATCAAAATTTAACTTTTTATGTGTCATTTAAATCTGTCTGTTCAACATGTCACAACTATCAAAGATGTGATTTTGTCAGAAATGAAAAAAATATATAGAGAGCAAGACCTATTGAATGAGCCTATAGCAAATAGAATTAGTGTACTTATGGCTACTGCCATAAGAGTGAAATATATTAATTTTCATGTATCAGGAATTCAATTTGGATAAATATGTAGAAGTCTTATTATATATAGAAAATTAGCATGCATTTTTAAATTTCTCTTGTTATTTTAGTTAATAAAAGTCATTGCAAAAACAAACATGAAGCCCAAGCCAGTTAGGCTTAGTGGATAGAATGTTGGCCCACGGATTGAAGTGTCTCAAGTTCAATTCCTGGTCAGGAGCACATACTTCGGTTGCAGGCTTGATCCCTGTCACTGGTATGGGCGTTTGAGGGAGGAAAAACATAAATGTGTCTCTCTCACATCGATGTTTCTCTCTCTGTATCTCTCCCCCTCCTTTCCACTCTCTCTAAAAATCAATGGAAAAAATATCATCAGGGGAGGATTAACAAAATTAAACAAACCCCCCCCCCAAAACCATGAAATCCCTTATATGTTAATTTATGCCATACCAGAAAACAGTTAGTGAGTAAAAACAATTAAAACAGTTCTTGAATATTTCCCTTGTGATCTTATGTTATCAATATAAGGAAGTAGTTAAAATGATTATTTCAAATGATTCCCTTAAATATACTTAATGGTGTTTGAACATTATAATAAAAATAAAAAATAATATTTATATAACCTTAATAATTTAAATGAGAAAAAGAATAGTGCTCAGTTAAAAGGATAATGGTGTTGACTTTGCTTTATTTACTTTTAAATTCTATTATAATTATTACAAATCCATTGAATTTTAATCATACATAAACTATATGTTAGTGACAATATGTTTATATACTTAGAAGAATTTTCAATTTATTTATTATGAAATATATTTTTAAATTAAAATGCTATATATCCTAATGATTAAATCTTTATCAGACAATTACATAAAACAAAGTGATCCACTAAAAGAAATTTTAAGGAAAACCATGCAAACTTAAATGACATCATAGTGTTAGTGTAAGAAACAGTATTAAAGTCAGAGTGCCACTGAAGTTTCCTTTTATGTTATAGATACTAATATTAATTTTTTGAGTTTTTATCTGCTTTACTTCTAATTTGAGAAAAGAAATCTACCAACACATTTCCGTAGGGAGAAAGCATCAGTGAACATCCGCAATGTTTGAACATTAATCTCAACATCACTCGGTCTTTCAGTATTATCTATATCTTTGTTTTATTACTTCCAGAAAATATTTAGAAAACATATCAGAAAAATTAAAATAAAAAGAGACAAGACTTACACTTGTAAAAGAACAATAATATTACATTTAGTAAAAGAGTAAACACTTTTAAAAAGCATGAGGGAAAGGTTATAAGCAGATAAGAGAAGTCAGCAACATACCAGAAGATGAAAGCCATTCATTAATTCATGCCTGACATAGTTTTAACATATTTGTTTGGTGGTGGATACCAATGAGTACTACGAGTTGTAAAGAGAGAAATCCTAAAGAATCAGAAATTTTGGCAGCATTTCTCCTGAAGCCAAGTGTATGGAGCACATTGAAAATATATGTGTTTTATGATAGTTTATGTAAGGATAATTTTTTCCCCTCCAGGCCTTATAATCAGATGTTTACTTTCTTTTTCTCTTTCATTTTTTCTTTTTAATGTATGGAGAATATAGGGAGATCATATTTTGAGAAAGTAAACAAAACAGGCATTATACCCAAGAGCACCAAAGATAGAGATGCAGGTGAATGTCATAACAAAAAGAGAGGAAATAGATGAAAATTTGCATACTGAATTGTATTATCCAAAGCCACTTTCCCTTACATAGATTGCAAACTAATTTTATTTTTGTGATTGTATGGTAATAGAAGAATTCTCTATAAAGAAGCTTTTTAAGCCTGGCCAGTGTGGCTCAGTGGTTGAGTATTGAACTATGAACCAGGAGGTCACGGTTTGATTCCAGGTCAGGGCATATGCCTGAGTTGCAGGCTAGATCCCCATTGTGGGGCATGCGGGAGACAGCCGACCAATGATTCTCTCTCATCATTGATGCTTAAAAAAATCTGTTTAAGAAGGAGAAAGACAGGGGGGTTCAGGCACCGAGTGATCTGACATGATAGTTAAAACCAATGCCCAGTTTGCTAGTCAGGGCCAGTGTTCGGTGTGTACAACCAGTTCAAAACCACAGAGAGGCCCCATTGCTTGGTTTAACACTGTTGATGCTGTCTTGAAATTCTTAATAATTTTATCTGTGAGCTTTTGTAAGTTTCCAACTATATATCATTGTGGAAAAGACAAAACTGTGGAGGCAATAAAATGATCAGTGGTTGCAGTGTGGGGGAGGGGCAAATTGGTGGTGCACAGAGCATTTTTAGGGCAGTGAAATGACTTTTTATGATACACTAATGATGGGAACATGATATTATACATTTTTTAAAATCAATAGAATGTACAATACTAAAAGTGAACCCTAATGTAAACTATGAACTCTGGGTGATAATGTGTCACTGAAGGTTCATCAGTTGTAACAAAAGTACCACTCTGGTAGGGGATGTTGATAATAGGGTAGGCTATGTGTTTGGAGGGCAGAAGGAATATGGGAAATCTCTGTATCTTTTGCTCAATTTGATTTTGAACCTAAAACTGCTCTAAAAGAAAGTCCATTAAAAAAGGCTCCTCCCTAAAAAGAAGGTCTCCCATATATTCATTTCACACTGGATCCCACAAATTGTTAGCTCTCACAAACCTAATCCTTCATATTCGGTAAGGGTGACCTAGGACTGCAGCTTAGTCTGAAGTAGAAATCAACCTTTCTAAATCAGAGCAGGAGGGTGGGTGAACAATTCCTAAACAAGAAAAAAAACAAAAAACATACCACTATTATTTGGTGTGTTTGACTACATAGGGAATGTTGAGTTCTATCAAAAAGTAGAGGGCTAAGTATTTATTTATAAAAAACATGAGAAAAAAGTGGTAATGTTAACTGTAGGACAAAGTTATACAATAAATGGAAGGTAACCATGGTTCCCGACATTCTTGCCACAAAGGGTGGTTGGAGGGCCCATGACACTGGTATTATTTGAGATATTTTTAGAAATTCAGTTGCTCAAGTCTACCAAAGAGCCACTGAGTCAGAATATTTAAAAGTGCACCAGAGAAATTTACTTAAAATGTAGATTCAATACAAAATATAGGGCTATATCCTAGACCTACTAATTCAATTGAAAAGTTGCCAACTGAGCCTGATGCTACCATTCGGCTGTTAGTATCTATTAACATGTCTCAGCTGTTAGCAAGATATTCATAGATAGACATAGACATATAATCACCAAGCATTGACTTAAATAAACTCTGTAGTAAACAATATTGCTAGGTTAAATCAAGGAAAAGTCCATTCTTGGGTGTGGTGTAATAGAGCTAATATTTTGTACAGGAGGATATAAAATTATTTCTGAAATGAAAATTAGGACTTAACATTGCACAAAATGTTAACATAGCCATCTTGAAGAATTGAGTGAATTTCAATATAGAAGTTTAAAAATTACTTCCTCTGCATTTTGTTATTAACCATTAATAAGCAGAGAGATCTATTAATGTTTATAGGATTAAAATCAACGAAGAATACACATTTGAAATACAGTTTGGTTGTATCTTCTATGTTGAAGTGTAAATAATGTAAACGGCTATAAATTATGCTTTGCATTTATTTAGAAAAAAAGCCTATTAAAATTCAATCTTAACCTACATAATTTTGTTAATGAATGTCACCTAAATAAATTTAATAAAAATAAAAAAATAAAACCTTCCAAAATGCAATCTGACTTTGGAAGCATATTTATCAAGAAAGCAACTATTGGACAATATATAATTAAAAGTAATATCTGATTAAAATTAACTAATTAAAACAAATTATTCTCATATTTGATTAAACAAGAGGTGAGTGCTTGGATTTATCTGTCCTGATAATAGAAGGATGTAGCCTGGGTTAAAAACATTTGCAATTATTTATTTTTAATACAATGAGATATCATTGTGTGGATATGTTCATTATAAAAATATTCTCTTATTTTGTCTTGGTTATTATTGTAAATGAACAAGAACAACACACAATTAGAATGAAAAGTATTTTCCTTCTTATTTTCAGTTCTCTAGCTTCCCTGGGAATATCAGACCATGTGTGACTTATTTTGTTTGGCAAGAGAATAAGGACAATTGCAATGTTTTAAGACAAAGTTTTGTACTGGTACAGATCCAAATTTTGGAGAGGTTTCAGAAATTTCAAAGAAAGCATCATTTAAAAAATAACAACAACAAAATCACAAAAATATAATAACAAGAGCAACCAAAATCCATATGGTCCAGAATGAAGCAATAAAACTTTTCCTTTCAGCTCTGTTTGCTTTATACATCCATTAACTAAACTCTTACCACACAAGAAGCACAATGCCTTTTTTATCCCTTTGTACTAAGCAATGAAAGTAAAACTGAAAGATACACAATTTTCATCCTACATTCTTTCTTTGACATTTTCTGTATTAAGCTGAGATAAACGTAAACAAAGACAGATGTCCATAATCATAATGTCTAGATATGTTTTCATTATTTCCTCTCAAAGGAAAATTATGTTGTACATTATAGTGTGGGGGTGATGAAAATTATACATTCCTTGAATGTGTCCTGTCAAACGCAATGGGTTCCAATTTTTAAAAAATAAATCATTACTTAAAAAAATATAACTTCATAAATAGTTTTGACATTAAACATTTCAAAATAAGTGATGAGACAATTTTATAAATAAAATTTTGGCCTAAGCATTGGTTCCGCAGATAAACTGATAACAATTTAGGAACTTGAAGATCTCCGAGTAAAGATCATGCACCAATGCAGATGCTTTACAATAAAGGCATCTTGCATCCTCAAGTAGATTCAAAAGACTTTCAGATATGTGATCTTGCCTTTTGTCTTTGAGTATGTCGAATGCTTCTGTGAATAAACCTCTAATGAAAAACATGATATTTTGTAATTTGGTAGTTGTTGATGTTATCATAGTTTAATTTTTTCAGTAAAAAATTGGAAAATGAGAAACCTGTTGTCTATTAAGTATTATCTACTATATTCTGAACCTTGCTTATAGTATTTTCTAAACTTTTGTAATTAATTGTTTGGTTAATTGCAGAATGCTACCAAGAATGACCCAGATGTCCTAATATTCAAACCAATGACTAATTATAAAGCTTTTAATTCTCACTGTGTGCTAGATAACCTCATCAAGCTTAGTAATTCTGGAATCTATGGAGCAAGTATTGTTCTAAAATCCTAACTCTACCTCCACATCTTATTGCTACACCACGGCAACACAGATTCACTAGATGTCATCGTACTCCACTTATATCACCAAAATTCCACACCTACCTCAGGTGTGGAGAAAGGTTCTCTGCAGAATTATATCACACATGGCCACCAGTACTCTGAGCAGTAATGTTTATTCCAAGACCAGCAAACTAAAACCATCTAGCAAAGAAGATGAGATACTGAAAAGAGCATTGGGAATGGGAATGGAACTACAATCCAATTATAAATTAGTGGCTCATACTATTTATCTTTTTACTATTTAAGGGAAGCACGAGTTAAAAGTATAAAATAAATATGTACATTTTAATTATGAAAACACTTGTTCACAATTTGCATGTTAAGTCCGATTCAATACATTGTTGTTATCATTTACCTAGAATTAGTAAACTTTTCTTTTTGAAAAATAGATGGTTTCCAATTATGTTTGTAGATAATAAAGACTTCTTTCTTTTCTGGACTATGTCCTCCAAAGTCTTGTTTCCTTTCAAAGCTCCAAAAGAAGAATGAATGTCAATTTCTAAAGTGTCCCTCAGAATCAATTTTATTTTGTACATGAGGCAATATTTTTTATTTGCTTATTTAAACAAATATGCAGCAATTTATTTAAGGGGTACAGCAGTAACAACCATTAAATTAGACACTCACTGTCTCTTGTTCATCAAAAAGTGTGGATAATGAAGTATCATATGCTTCCTTTTCAAGCAGCTTTCAGGCCAGCAGAGTGTTAGTGGTGATGATGATGGTGGTGATGTGGTGTTGATGGTGGTGATGGTGGTATTGGTGTGACTTTGATCCATGCCGTCATATACTGTAGGTCTCATTACCCTGAAAGCCCTCTTCATTTTATTCACTTCAAACAGTTGAATAGATGCTAAAAATTCCATGATCTTTTTTTTTTCTGTTTAGCATTTTATTTTTATTATATTTTTACCTTTTTTAACTTTATTGTTGTTGACACTATTACAGATGTCTCCATTTTATCCCCTTTGACCATCTCCACACAGCCCCTGCCCCCCACTTCCCTCAGACCATCACCACACTGTTGTCTGTGTCTATGCGTTATGATGCATTTTTGTTCTTTGGCTAATTCCTTCATCTTCTTTCATCCAGTTCCCTCCTCCCCCTCACCTCTGTTACATGTATCCATGCCTTTGTTTCTGTTTTGTTCATCAGTTTATTTTGATCATTTGATTCCACATATAAGTGTGATCTTATGGTATTTCTCTTTCTCTGACCATTTTATTTTGCTCAGTATATTATTCTCCCGGTCATCCATGCTGTCCTAAGGTAAGAGTTCCTTCTTTTTTACAGCTGTGTTGTATTCCACTAGTAAATGTACCACAGCTTTTTTATCCACTAATCTGTCAATGATTCTTGGGCTATTTCCAGATCTTGGTCATTGAAAATAATACTGCTGCCTGGCTGGCCTCAGTAGTTGAGCATCCACCTATGAACCAGGAGGTTATGGTTCAATTTCGGTCAGGGCGTATGCCCTGGTTGTAAGCTCATTCGATCACCAGTGTGGGGTGTACCATGATTCTCTCTCATCATTGATGTTTCTTTCTCTCTCTCCCGCTCCCTTCCTCTACAAAATGAATAAAAATATATAATTTTTTAAAAGGGTGGCTTAGCCATGGACGATTTGGCTTGGTGGATAGAGCATTGGCCTGTGGACTGAAGGGTCCCAGGTTCAATTCAGGTCAAGGGCACATATTGGTTTATTTAAACCAATTTTAAGCTAAAAATTGTCACTTTTAAGCATAGATTTATTGATTTTTCAAATAATGATATCGATAGCAAAATAGTTTACCATAATTTTTTAATCAAATGATTTATTTTTTAATTCTTGGTTTGCAATTTATATGAATGTTGAGCAAATAATTTTATCTTTTTGGGTCAGTTTTATAATATACTGATACATAATAAAACTTCTTCCTAAATACCTTATTAAAGTGAGGATTAAATGTTTTAAATTATATTAAAGTGATTTTATTATATCAATGAAATGATAATTATAATTCAAAGTAAATTAATTAATGTAATTTTAAAAGTTTAAGACAAATAAGAATGATTTTTTTTTTTACTAGACTGAAAATAAGGAACTCAGATATCCTCAAGAAAGTAATTAGAAGAAAGTGCTGATCTGCTGCCATGGATGGATACAGATTTCTGTTCCCACAAAAAGCAGGGCCATCTGTGGGTACTGCAGCTTCACTGCTCTGTGACAGCTTCCTGCTGAATGCAACAGAGCTAAAACTAAAGCAAATTGAATAAGTATGTATTTATTTTCAAGCACTTTAGTCATTTATTTTGCTGTCAAAGAATGTTTTTATTTCTAGTTGTTGAGTTTCACATTCCTAGTAACATTATTGCACATTTAAGCAAAAAATCATTAGCAAGCTCTTTTATATGGTTGAGTGCTTTGACACACTCAAACTTAGAGATTATGTCATATTTTCCAAGTTATATATTCTAAATTACACCTAACCAAAAATATTCAAATGAGGATTTATTCATGCACACAATTTGTTGAGTATAATGGTTTGCCTTTTAACCTATATATGTGAAAGTTGCAATCCTTTATTGCAATTCTTTATAAAATAAACATAAACAAATAATCACAATAGTAAAGGAATCTCAAAATATATAAAGAACATTTCTGGATTCAGATGGTATGATGGTCATTTTTATGTGTCAACATGACTGAGCTAAGGGATGCCCAGATAGTTAGTAAAACATTACTTCTGGGTGTGTCTGTGAAGGTGATTAGCATTTGAAACAGTAGACTGAGTATAAAGAGATCCACCCTCACCAATGTAGGAGGGGCATCATCTAATCCATTGAAGACCTGAATAAAACAAAAAGGTGGAGGAAGGGCAAGTTTTCTCTCTCTCTTTCTGATCTGGGACACCCATCTTCTCCTGACTTCAGATTTTGGAGCTCATGTTTTTTGGGCCTTTGTACTCCTTTGTACTTCGGGTTTACACTAGCATCTACCCCACTACCAAAACCTTAGGCCTTTGAACTTGGACTGTATTATACCTCCAGCTTTCCTGGTTTTCCAGCTTGCAAATGTCACATAATGAGAATTCTCAGTCTCTATGATCGCAAAAATCAATTCCCATAAGAAATCTCCTCTTATGTACTTACTAGAGGCCCAGTGCACAAATTCATGCATGGGTGGGTTCCCACCATCCTGCCCAGGGGGGCCAATCAGAGACAGGCCTGTGGGAGGGAGGGGCTGCTGTGGACAGTTGGCTGGCAGTTGGGGGGTGGTGGGGGGCCAGACCAACCAGTGTGAGGGGCTGCAGGAGGTTGTGGGGACCCATTGGGGCCCCAATTGGGGTGGTTTGCTGCTGCAGTGCGCATCATAGTGACCAATCATTTCAGTTGTTCCATTGTCCTGGTCTCTTGGCTTTTATATATATACTAGAGGCCCAGTGCACAAAAATTTGTGCACTCGGGGGGCGGGGGGGGGGGTTCCCCCGCCCGCC
>NW_005367809.1:1070453-1078533 GCF_000412655.1 Myotis brandtii | reverse complement strand
CAGTTAATTTGCATATCGCCCTGATTAGCCAATGGGAAGGGTAGCGGTCGTACGCCAATTACCATGTTTCTCTTTTATTAGTGTAGATTTATATAGATAGATAGATAGATAGATAGATAGATAGATAGATAGATAGATAGATAACTATATCTATATTCTATTAGATCTGTTTCTCTGAAGAACCGTGACTAATACAGATGGAGTCATTCTCAGGCATGACCTTCACCTACTTCCCCTATATTCAAATACTTTTTGTATATAACTTAATAGTAGAAGAGATTCCCTGTTACAGCGAATTTCCTAAACTTCAGCAATTTACTTCATGAGAATTTCCCCTTTGAGAGGTGTGTTCTTTAGGGTTAGTTGCAGAGAACGTAATCCACTCTAGCTATTTTAAGTAGAGTGATATTTCCTAATTTGGGGGAAGATAAAAGACTCCTTCATTCTTCAATATTCATCAGTAGATACAACTTTAGTATTTTATTTTCAAATGATTTTTCATATATGTATATTTTTTCATGTAAGGTACATTAATCTGATCCTTAAATATTATTCTCAGCCTGTTATAACACTTGTTAAATTGAGCCCTAGTTCTAACTGACTCTAAAGCATTCTTTATATTTCAAAATTTATTTGTGACCATTACATTTCTGCTGAAAATACATGCACAAAAAAGAACTCTGTTTCACACATATAGTTATATTTATTTTCTAAATTAACTACATTTATTAGTATTTTTAAGTCACTGGGAACACAACATATGTGAATTATTTTAAATTGTTGAGTTTCATTGTAAAAAATTAGAAGTAAAGGTAGTTACTTTAGTAGCTAGATAACTAATATCAAGGAAAACATTACCATGAGCTCAGACTTTCACTCAAAATTCTTAAATTTTTATTATAACTTATTAAAAATTATAATTTTGATTTCCTCTCTCTATAGGGAATTTAATCACCATTTCTTCCTTTTCATAAGAAGTGGCAGTGCCACCTCTAAAATTAGAATCATGACAGTAAGTTATTCATGGCGTATTTCTCTTTTAAAGCCCTCCTATCACTTATGGCATGCTCCGGTCAATCCAAACTCAGTCCTGGGTCCTTGAATGATCATTGTATAGTTTATCACTCATGAAACAATTTATTATACAATGGATAATAAACAGAAAACAACCAAAACATAGAAACAGAATCTGAAGGACTTTAAATAAGAGACCTATTGGATATGACAATTAAATATTTATATATATAAAGCGATTCATGTTTTTATAACCATTTAAAAATTAGCTAAAAATACAGATTTGAAAGAGAACTAATAAAAATGAAAATATTATATTTAGGATTAAATTCTGTGGATAATGTCAACAGAAAAGTTTGTCAATAACTTAGCCATGCTTGTGATAGTTACCTAACATACCTTGTTTTCACTTCTGTTCAGAATGACACACTTGGTCTGGTAGTCTCTATTGATAGTAATACTAGTGAAAGAAAAGGTGGGGAGATAAAATAGTCACAAGCATACCAGCCTTCAATATTACCCCACTAGTACCAAATAAGCGGTCATGTAGGCTGCCTACATGAAGAACAAGTAAAATTGATCATCTTGAATCATGTTTCACTCAAATATGAATACCTTTTTAAATTGTTTATTCTGGTGATTGAAAATGGAAACCATTTTTGAAAAGTATTAATTATGTACAAAAATATATAAAGTATCTCAAAATAAAAATAATATACTTCAAGCTGAAACAAAATATTATTTGTTAGTATTTTTTTAAATTTTTTGATGATTTTATAATATTCCCATATTAATTTGGTATCTAATTTTCTTAAGGCCTCTGGAAATTAACTAGTACTATCAACATTTATTAATATGGTATGCATTTAGTTATCCATTTATTAAAAAGAGAAAAATAAGTTAATTTTATATCTATTTTTTCTTCATCAAACACTGAAATATGGTAGAGGTAAACTTTATTTAGAAGTTTGTTTATTTTTTCCTTTCTTTTTTCTTTTTCTAGCAGAAAATGTGTCCATATATCAATTGATCATTAAAGAGATTATTATTATAATATATGTTTCTCATTTTGGCAAGAAATCATTTGTATTTTTCCTTAAATATTTTTCAGAGAAACACATGTATAAGCAGAACTAAGGATATAAACTATTTTGTTAGTTTCTGACTTTCTCAGATCTGCCAAAATATGTCTTCAGTCCAAAATATTGTTGTTATTTTGGCTCTAGATTAAACTTATAAATCATTGTCAACTAGATTTTCTTGGTAAAAACATGTGCTCTTTGCTACTTTGCATCACTGTTATCACATGGCTTTTGCTTTACTTTCTTCATTAGCAATCTGTATCTTGGTATAGCTTTAAAAATTGCCTTAAATTTATGTCCAATTGGTTAAGTCTTTGACATGAGGATTTGTTTAGTCAGTTCCTTCCCAGGAAACTTATTTTGCCAACTTTTTCCTTTCTCTTTCTCATATAGACAGCTGACTGGGCCTCAGCTGGAATTGTTTCCTGGAACTACATCAACACAACCCTACTCGCTACGTATTCCAAAAACGTAAACATATTTCCATGTCCAACCTCTTCAACAAGATCCCTTTGAATAGTTTTCTAACGGGAAATTGAAAGCTTAGTTTGATACAAATCTTTGGACACAATATACTAGACTACTGATACTTTCTTGGAGCCAAGTGTATAAAAAATTTAGTACTGTTAATTTCAACAGTCCTAGTAGCCATATGTACTATCTGTACTGAACAATGAATGTTTTCAATAAGTGAAGAAGAGGGCCACAATATTGAGAAAGATATAAAAAGTTAGGAGGAGTAAATGGGAATGGTACAATGAAATTATCCTGTAAGACAAGATTATCAACCACCTGATTTTATTATTTTAGGGTGTCTGAAAAACACCTTTATTACTTAAATTAGTAAAGAATACACTGATAAGAGGGATATCAATATTTCTGAGAATCTTGGTGGTGACTGTTCTCTGAAAGGTGTAGTTATCAGTAGGAGAGAAAGGCCATGAACTACCTAATAATGGATATGGTGGGATATTGAAATGGCAGAAACTTGGTGGCAGCATTTCACCTTCAGAGACAAGGATGGCAAAATTGATAGAATGGGTAGCATGATCTGAGCATCACTCACAATAATTTGATCTTCAGGGCTCTGCAATGATGACTAAATCAATCATGGCTTTCATAGAAGAGAGATAAACAACCAACTATGGTGTATTTTGATTGGTACAATTAAAAAAGCTCAACAGCTGGTAAGCAGCTCCGCCAATGAAAGATGAAAGTGCCATTTTCCACTAGTTTCCAGACCTAATGTAGTTCGTAAATCTAAATCTGTTTACAAATTCATAATTCATTATTTGAAGTTGATGCCACATCCCCTTGAGAAAGAATCCTGTAATACCAAAGATTATTCAGGCATTTACTAGCATAATTAATATAGAAAAAGAAAAATGCCAAGATTTTCAAGAAATATTTGATTGTCTTTGTTGACACGGACACCCTGGGATAAGAAAAACCATTTTAGTTCTCCAGTTGGAGTAGAAACTTATGGAAGCCAGATGATAAAGCCTTTAACTAACTTATTTTTTATAATTGGGTCATAAAGGGCATCAACACAACTTTGGTTAATTCCCCTTGGCCAAATTTAATAAATAAGAATTAATATATTAGCAACTTCTAAAAGTCTACTAATTCCCTGTTCTGTAGAGTAAAACTTAGTAGGGTAAGAAGATCCACATAAAACACTAAGAAACCTCTCTACTTCACCAACATAGAAAATCAGCAGCAATAACACATCCCATGAGAACATAGAGTGTTCAGTAACACTGAAAAAACTTAAAGGTTTCTAGTGTGGTCATATCTACTATACATCCCATTCAATTGTCTGGTCTCTGCACAAGCCAGATAGATGAAAGCGAGTATCTCTAAACTTAATCAAATATCATATCCAATTGGAACTGCTATTCCAAGTGTGGCATCTTTTAGTAGAATAGGACAACAAAAATGTTTGGCACTTGATATGTGAGTAGTGAATTGCTGATTATTTAAGTCTTGATATTTATCAATAGGGATAATTAAAAGCAAGTAATGGTTACTTAGAATGGTCAACTGTACCTATTCACTGGCTTACCTCAAGGTTATATTAATTCTTTCATTATGCAGTTTAATCTGCAGGGACTTTGATTATCTTGACATTCACTGGATTTTACATTAGTCCAACATATTGATCACAGTATGTTAATTGCTTTTAGTGAATATGGAGTAACAAATATCCAAAATAACTTAGATAATTGTGTATCAGGGGTTGTCAGATAAACTTAGCAGAGATTCAATGCCCATTCACAATGATGGAATCTTTAGGAGACCAGTGGTCTGTGATGTGCTGAGATATGCTCTTTATGATAAAGGACACGGTTTTGTACTTCTCAGACCCAATGTCCAAGAAAGAAGCACAATGCTTAGTGAGGCTCCTTGGATTCTGGGGACAGCACATTCCACAGTGGACTCTGAAGTATTTGTTTTTAGTGGGACTCAAAAGCTCTGTATCATGTCAGGGCTGTAGGAAAAGTAACCTGTCACTTAGTCCATGTGGATTAGTGTATTAGATGGTGCTTGAGGTATGCAAAGAGGATAAGAATGGTGTGTGGAGCCATTGAAAAGGCCTGATAGGAGAATCAAAGCACATAATCCTAGAGTTCTATAGCAAAGTAATGCATTTATAGCCAGAAGTTTTCCTCTTTTTAAAAAGATATCTCTGATATTCTACCAGGTTGCAGTAAAGACAAAAAGTGACTGTAACCCAAGTTACATGTCCCAAATATTGCATTAGACATATTTATGCAATGCTGTATAAATTCAGTGCTGTATGATTGAAATTCAAATTTGATGGGGTAGTCTATATTTATATGTGCTAAATCTGGTGTCAGGTTGATATTAAGTCAACCACTTCTACCTTGGAAGTGAAAACAATATATTCTTACAGTAATCAATGCATACTCCAGATAAAGATTTTTTTTATCTGAAATGTTTCCATTTGTAGCATTATCAAAGTGTTTCTAGAATGTCTTCTGTATGGACATCTTATGCCACAGATGCACTCAAGACTGATTATGTTCCAATATCATTGAGACAATGGTCTCTTGACCACAGAAATCACTGATATTGTTTCCCCAAACTAAGAGACAACTGGCCTGGTAGAATGGTGTAATAGTTCACCGATGGCTCAGTTAAGGTGCCATCTAGAGAGAGCTATACTTTGGAATTTGAGTACTATCTTCTATAATGTGATTCTGTTCCCTCAGTAGCTAGAATATATATATTTAAAAATGGAGGAAAGTAGAAGTAGCCATTTTTACCATCACTTATATGAGTCACCTGTATAATGTGTACCTCCCCTCCCACACATAAACCAAATTGGAGATCTTAATTTCCAGAAGGCCTATGCATCCACCATAGGTCAAAAGCAACCTGTCACTTAGTCCATATGGCTTAGTGTATTAGATGGTACTTGAGGTATGCAAAGTGGATAAGAATGGTGTGTGGAGCCATTGAAAAGGCCTGATATGAGAATCACAGCACATAATCCTAGAGTTCTATATCAAAGTAATGCACTTATAGCCAGAAGTTTTCCTCTCTTTAAAAAGATATCAGTGATATTCTACCAGGTTAATAAGAGTTCCACTGAACTAAAGGCTTAAAATACTATTTCTTTGCTTTGGGTTTATCCTACTGGCTAATATAATTAATTATTATTATAAAAAGATAAATATTGCTTTTATACCATGACATTCTGGGAGAATGACATCCAAAACTAGGAGAATTCACTCAGGAATTTCTATTTGTTTCTGTACTCAAGTATTAAAAAAAAGATTATTTCATCCATTAATTTTAGTGCCTATCTACAGAAATAAACTCCTGGGAATATTTTTCCCAACAAACCTGAAAGTATGAGGGATGGCTTTTGTCAAATGAGAGACAGGGACTTGCAAAATATTTGTGTAGTCCTCCTCCCCCAGATAAACTGTCCAAGATGCATTCGTTTAGATTGGCCTTTTGGAAGACATTCCGCATGGCTGAGCAATCAGCTATGTTTGTTGGGAAGCTATGGCCAGGTTTACTGCAACCCTTCCCATTTTTCCTTACTCTTGTTTCCCTGGGATCACAGGGAAAAAATCGATAAAATTTTGACATGTAAGCCTTGACCTAGGCTCTGTTACAAAGGAAATTGTGTAAAGGGGGCTGCTCCTACGTTTTCCTAAATTGTGACTTTTCCTGAATTATTATTATACCACTGAGGTTAATTTTTCAGCCCCATTTCACTGTTTCCCAAACAGAGATCCTAGTAACTTATGTAAAACAATTATATGCCAGTGGCAGAATTTCAACATAACATTGTTTCAATGACCAAGTGCACTGTTTCTCCTCCTACAACTTACTTCTATCATTATTAGGCTTTATTAGCCCACCATAACACTGTGATAATTAATCACTAGATAAAATACACCTTTTTATTTATACTTTAAAATTTTATGATTTTATTTTTGTTAAGCATTGCATTGGCATTTTTTAGGTCTATGTATTTTCTGATTAAATATTTCAAATCCAAAACACTTTTTCTCTAATATATCCTTGAAGAACAAAAATCATACTAAGCGGGTAGCAGAGCTGTCCTGTCAGTTAAATGCTGAGTCTGATATAGTAGAAATGAAGGTGATTGAGATCCAGGATGGTGACATCTGGGCAGATGTTGAGGAAGCAATACTTAAATCTAGTCTTCCCTTCAATAAAGACCTTTACATGATTTTACTGTGGTCAGTTTGTCAGAAGAATCCTGTTCTCTTCAAGAACCACTTTGCCTACCCATTACTGGGTTCACGTAATTTAATAAGATTTAAGCTTCAACATGATCCATGGAAAGAATTTTAAGTTTGGCTCTCAAAGATGATATATCTACACTAAAGAGACTGCCAGGTCTTTCCAACTTGTAGCAGCTGATTTAGGGGAGCAATAGTGAAAACAGAATCTAAATGGTTATACAAAGAAAGATAATAAAAGATTAGACAGGATTGAATCTTTTAAATCAGGCATGTGAAATGTAATGTGTTAGCATGAATTCTTGGATCAATAATTTGTTTTGTTGATTAATTAAATTCTGGATTCAATCCTGGGCTAAGATCAGTAAGATTATGGTTCTACCACTGCAGGGTCTGAAGAATCAGAGAAACAATACATTAAAATGGTTTAAGTATGCAACATGCTCAGTAACTCTAACTGTACCACTTTTGATGGTATAGATGAAATCCAAATTTAAATAAGTAAACAAATACATGAATATAGAGAATTGTAAGTATAATTAAGTGAAATGAAGGGACTAAAGTTTCTTCATCTACATCTGTGTTCTGTGTTCCATTTATTGTGCATCCCTTAAATTTTCTTAGAAGTTATGCATATCTTATATTGATGCTTGTTTTGTTACTTTGTTCTAGTTACTTTGGGTTTTCTGGAGGTGGTTAATGTTACATATATTTTTTTATTTTAGTGTTGGCTATTTGAATTCATTGACATCATCCCATAATGATATGATAACTTATCAGAATTGTCTACCCTCTATTTAATATGTCGTGTGTGCTTTTTAACAAAGAAAAACAAAGAGCTAAATGGCGCAACTATGCCTTTTCCCTTTTGCATTCTCCCATACTTATTCTCTACTTCTCTTGTGCCCCAGAAGGCCACCCTTACAGACTGTGCCACTCATGCTCCCATACGAGGTGACTTTTAGTTATTGGGCTAATGGAAGGCCACAGGAGTGGCCAGAAGGAAGGAGGAAGAACAGCTTTATCCACCCCCCTGTTATGAGCAGCACGTTCTGGTTGTGGCTACGTACACTCACCTGGACAGCACCCCTTGGGCAGCCCTTCCTCTCTGGTTCTAATTCTCACAGGTCTTCACTAGCATGATTTTCTCTTGTGTTTTTCTCTGATGTAAGGCCAGTAAAGGCATCTTAGTATGTGGGTACCTCAACACCCCTTGTTATTTCCCTTAACCCTGTA